>NW_007726884.1:135127-143771 GCF_000696425.1 Galeopterus variegatus
TAGAATTTAAAATTATTTTTAAAAAAAAACCCTAAAAAAAAATCTTATTTTTATTAACAAAAAGAAGTTCTTTTTTTTTTTTTTTTTTTTTGGTGGCTGGGTACAGGGATCTGAACCCTTAATCTTTGTGATATAATACTGAGTTCTATCCAACTGAGCTAATCGGCCAGCTCCTGTCTTAATGAAACCTTTTACTCTAATGAATCATGATAATTTTACATTATTTAGAAAGAGGAAAGACAACAGAATATGCTTTGATGGCATAAAAAAGTCAAATTGTACTGTAATTATTCAGTAGACAGCTGTTTCACCTAATCATTAATGTGTAACTAAACCAGCTTCTAAATTTAACTATTCATATCAGAAAATTGCTCCTTTGTTTTCTTATTTCTGGTAATTTGACTTTGCTACGTAAAATGGCTACAAGTTTGACTACACAGTGATTAGGTGGAATACAAAGTGGATGACTGAATTCAGACATGAGTATCCAAAAATTTTGAAGATCACCAACCCTTAGAGGGAAGGAGTCCGAATAACAGACAATATTTTGTCTGCTATAAAAATCTTAAGTTTATTGTGTCCTTGCCCCAAAAATAACACTGAAAAGTTTATAAACATACATTAATCAAGCTGCTGTTACTTCATGCTTTTTCTCTTCAAATCCCAACAATTACTGTAACTTAACCCTATATAGAAATTCTAATCTGCCTGTTTGCTTAACTAATCTTACAACCTTCATTTTAAGTCTTCGACTTTCTCACATTCTGATAATTTAACTTTCATTTCCTCATTAAACAAATACTAAGTTCTATAAACTGTGATAGACTCCAGAAATACAATGACAAACAACTTATTTGTTATAGACTGAAATGTGTCTCCCATACCTCCACTCCCCCGCCAAATTCATGTGTTGCAGGCCTAATGCCCAGTACCTTAGAATGTGACTGTATTTGGAGATAGGGTCTTTAAAGAGGTAAACGAGTTAAAATGAGGTCATTGGGGGGGGGGCCCTATTCTAAAATGACTGGTGTCCCTATAAGAAAAAGGAATTAGGACACAGCTACAAACGAAACACCATGTGCAGACACAGGGAAAAGACAGCCATCTGCAAGCCAAAGAGGGAAGTTTAGAAGAAATCAACCTTGCTGACACCTTGATCTTGAACTTCTAGCCTCCAGAACTGTGAGAAAAATAAATTTCTGTTGTGTAAGCCCCCCAATCTGTGATATTTGTTATGGCAGCTCTAGAAAACTAATACATTTTATTACTTATATGTGCTCCCTCACTCATTACCCTAAACATTATTATGAAAATTTGAAGCTTAAAACTTCCCAAACAAAATTATGAAAAGGTTAAATCCCAAGGACTGGAGAAACAATACGTATTTTCATTTTGGAACTTTAACTGAAGTTAGGGCTGTTCATCAATAAAAATGAGTATGGGAGAAGAATGATTCTGAGATAGAGAGACAGAAAAAGCAATTGTTTTCCACAGTGATTATCAATTTCCTCTCCTTGCTAATGTTTTCCCAAATGCCTAATAATTCCAGGAATTCTTTGAGCTTGGAGGCAGCATGGAGCAATGGACAGATCATTAACCTTAAGAGACTGCTAAATCTCAGCAGCTACACGTCCCTAGGCAAGTTATTGAGCATTTCTTAGCCTCAATTCCTTAATATGAAAATTAAAAATCTCATAGTGAGACTCAAATGAGATAATCCAAATTAAAGCAATTTTTATACTTGAAAGCACCTTACAAAAATGAGGAATAATTTTCCTGCTTTACCAATCTAAAAAGCTCTATCAAAAAAAGGATATTAATGAATTTCTAATCTAAGCTGGAATATTGCCAAGGGACAACATCAAGTTTACTAGTTCCTGGAAACTATCTCTTTTAAAAACACTATAGTCAGTATTCTGGGATTTCCTCAATTCTTCTTGAATTTTCAAATGGTGAGCAGAAGCCCCGAGACCAGATTTGGGGTGAGTAAAAATAAACTCAGACATCAAAAATCTGCCCTGTCATTCATAAGGCTGGAATAATAGGCACAAATAAAGTCAGCTGCAAAGTTAACAGGAAACAATTTTCTCCCAAGGACATGCTGCAGCTGTAGTGTCATAACAACCCCTTTCTTACTAATTTCTTAGTTAAGTGACTACTCATTTCTTACTGAGAAACTTTGTTCTATAAAATCAATCAGAAACTTTGCTTTTGAAATTATATCAGTAAGAATGAAATATCCCACTCTTGCCTGGAGGATCTAAGTACTTTGACACAGAGAAACAGTCTCTACTAAGGACCCAGGCAAATAGCTTCAGATAAGGATTTGGGGACCCAATATTCCAAATCCATCTTAACTTTATTGCTTCCAAAGGAAACAGAACCATACATCCACTTCAACATTCATACCTAAGCAAATTACACACAACTTTCCTCCTTGCTTTCCTTTGAGCCTATCAAACACTGATACATTTAAAGTTTGTAGTTCTCATTTTTCATTCCTACTTCAACATTCATACCTAAGCAAATTACACACAACTTTCCTCCTTGCTTTTCCTTTGAGCCTATCAAACACTGATACATTTAAAGTTTGTAGTTCTCATTTTTCATTCCTAATTGTGCTTATTTGTGCTTCTCTCTCCCTCTCTCTCTTTTTAAATCAAACATGCCAGAAACTGTTCACCTTCATCTTATTGAAGAAAATAGTCATTATTATCTTTATTCTGTGTTTGTTTTCTTTGTCAATATCATCTCTAGTTTATTATTTTTTTTTTCCATTTTATTGAATTTATTTGTCCTTTTTCTAACTTCTTAAATTGGATACTTGGCTGTGAGTTTCCATTCTTTCTTCTTTCCTAACATATTTATTTTACTTGGTTGGAAATTTCTGTGTTTCCTGAAACAGGTAATAATGTCCTTCCTCAATTCTGGAAAATTCTCATCCAGGACTTCAAATGGCTACTGCCACATTAATTCTAGTCTTTTTTGTGAAACTTCAATGAAGCACATAAGACTTTCTCATTCTAACTTCCATATCTCTTAACCTCTTTTTCATGTTTTTCGACTATTTGTCTCTCTGTGGTAATTTCTGCAACTCCATCTTCTACTTTGTTAATTTTTAAATTTTCTTTAGTTTAATCTTCATTTATGTCATCCACATTTTTATTTCAATTATCATAAATTTTATTTTGGTTCTATTTTGTATTTTTTTTTAATTTCCTAATCTGCCTCATCTTTTTATTGTATTGTGTTTCTTTCTTAGAGAGTCCATCCTTTATTTAAATATTTTAAACATTATCTGAAGTGCTTAGGGATATTTTCTGCTTAGTCTCACTTATGATGTACTTATTTCTCATGTATTTTGTAGTTTGGAGTCTCAATTTATGTTTTATTAAAGTTTTTCCTGACAGACATCTGTGAGACCTGGGTTGAAGCTACATTCAGTGAAAGATGATATACTTCTGCCAGTCACCCAAGAGTGCTATTATACTGGAACTACTTAAAGTTTTTTTCTCAGCTCTAGATTGCTCAAACCATAAAAATGACATAACTTTACCATGAAAGTGATATGAGGGCAGGGCTTTGTGATTATCAATTTTCAAGGCAGATGTTTCTATTGTTTTCTACTCAGGGCCCAGACCAAGACAGAAGTTACCTTGTTATCTTCCTTAGTCGACAAGGAAGACACTTTTTTTTTTTTTTCAATTCTACCCTCATATTAATTGTAGTGTTAAACTCATGGCTTTATATGTGCTCTCAGAGATACCTTTCCTCCTGTATAAATACATGGCTTTTTTTTTTTTTTTTTTTTCCTGCACTGCTGTGGTCATTAAACTAGGATTATAAAAATCAGCAAATGCCTTCTGGACAGCAATATCAGCAACCACCCATATGGAGAGAAGTGAATAGATCTAAGATATGTATTTTATTTTACTCTGGTTTCCAATTCATCTTCTTTTTGGCCCCCAGGGATTTCCCTTACTAACTTGTGAGCTCACTTAGAAATTTAAATTTATTTTTGCTATTCTATCTAGTATTTGTAGGTACCTTATATGAGAGTTTTTTCCAGGACATCTTATCAACAATTTTGCAGGTAATGAAACTCAATTCACTCTTCAACCTACTCCAATCTGGCTTTTACTCCCATCACGACACTGAAATTGCTCTTACAAAGACCTAAGTTACCTACAGTTTTCTGAGTCTCATTTCATTTGGTCTTTCAGAAGTCTTCAGTGGAGTTGAATTATCTTTCCTTCTTTTCTTTTCTTGGCTTTATAACTCCACAATCTCTTTGCTTTCCTCCTACACTTCTGTTTTTTTCTTTTTTGTGACTCCTTTGCCTGTTCCTCTTCCTTCATATTTCTAAATACTGGAACTTCTCAGAGCTTGTTTCTAATCCTCTCCTTACTCTACATTCTCTTTCTAAGAAAACTTGACCACTTCCATGTCTTTAAATATCATCTATATGCTAACAACCCCCAAATGTGTATCACCAACCCAAAATTATCTCTCAAGTTCCTAATCTACATATCCCATTACCTACATGACATCTGCACCTATGCCTCTCACAGGTATCTCAGACTTTATCTTCCAATCTACCCCATGTCTGCAAATAACACATCCATCAACCTACTTAATCTTGTCAGAAGTCTAGTGTTTAGCCTTGATAACTTCTGCAACCTTTCCACACTAACCCACAAACCATTACCAAATTTCATAAATACTACTTAAAATTACATATCTTAAATCTATCCACTTCTCTCCATCTCCACCACCAGACCAAGTCATCTCTTATCCACACTACTTCAACAGAAATAACAACTGATTTCACTGTTCACTCAGTGTATTAGTCTGTTTATGTTGCTTATAACAAAGTACACTGAACTGGGTGATTTATAAAGAAAATGAAATTTATTGCTTATAGTTTCTGAGACTGGGATGTCCAAAGTCCATCTGGTGGTGGTGACAGCAACCCAGGGGTCTCACATTGCAAGATGGTGGAAGCAGAGAGAGCAAAAGGCAGACTCTCCTCTTCTTTTAAAGCCCTCAGAACCATGATCCTGACCACTATTTTTAACCCATTCTCTACTGCATGGTCCTACAATCCACTCATCTCTTCAAGTCTCCACCTTCCAATTACCATAATAGAATCTCCCACCCTCTTCACAGTCACAGTGGGGGCTAAGTTTCTAATACATAAAACTTTGGGAAAAAAGTTCAAGCTTCAGAGAGTTTTGGGGGGACATAATTCAATCCACTAAACTCAGTAATCATCCCCCCCCAATCCACAACAGCTAGTGTGATCTTAAAATATTAAACTGGCTCATGCCATTTTCAGGCTTAAAGTCTTCTAAATGCTCTTAAAATAAATAAATAAATACAATTCTTTACTTGGCATAAAAAAAAGGTCTTGCTTATCTAGCCCTGCCTCCTTCATCAGGTTCATTATTAAACAACAGCACATTGGCTTTCTTTCAATACACAAACACACCAAACTTTATCTGACCTTGAAGCCTTCACATTTTCTGTCTCTCTCCATGGAGTATTATTCCCCTCACTCTTTGCATTGTTTTGATCCTGATCCTGA
Organism: Galeopterus variegatus; assembly: GCF_000696425.1. Lineage (NCBI taxonomy): Eukaryota > Metazoa > Chordata > Mammalia > Dermoptera > Cynocephalidae > Galeopterus > Galeopterus variegatus. The sequence continues at coordinate 140,715 of NW_007726884.1, forward strand.
TCCTAGCTCTACTACTTGCTACTATTTGTAACTTCTAATAAGCTGCTTAACTCTTCTCAGACTCAAATTTCCACACTTACTAACCAAGGATAGTAAAAATATCTAACTCAGAGAATTATTATTAAGATTAAATTAGATAATTTGTATACAGTACTTAGCACAGCCCTTGACACACATTAAGGACCTAACACATTTTGAATTTTTAACACCTTTTAATTTTGTTGATTTTTATGTTGCTCTGTAGTAGAAACTGAGGACATCTGGTTTTAATACCTTTTATATCCTATAAATGCACTGTAGGTCTTTGCATGTTGAATAATCCAAATTTCTTGTTCTGTATAATCACCCCCATTTTTCAATATCTTTATCAATTTATCTTGTCTCTAGTTCAATTTTTTCAAAATTACTCTTCACTGGAGGATTCTGAATCAATGCTCTAGTTTCCAGCTCTTTAGGGAAATTCTTGCCAGTTCCCATGTCTAAAAACTAAGATCATAATTTATGAATGTTGTAATTTTTGTTTATTTGTGAGGTTTGTTGTTGGTGATGCTGTTTGTAAGTTTTTATTTGGGAGGAGGTCTGGGATTTTGTATTGTCATTTGTTTTGTGTTTTGGCTATTTTGCTTTCTTTGGATTTTTGGTGGTGCTCATTTGTTGATCTTTCAAAGAGCCACCCCAAATATATTTTTCTTTTAGAAGCTTCTATTCTTTTTTTTTTTTTCCTTTTTGTCTTTTTTACTGACCGGTAACGGGATCGCAACCCTCGGTGTCACGCCCGTACCGGGGACCAGCAACGGGATCGCAACCCTTGGTGTTGTGCCCGCACCGCGCTCAGCCAGTGAGTGGGAACCCGTCTCAACATGGGATCCGAACCCTCGGCGGGAGTGCCGCCGCGCTCCCAAGCAGCGCACTCTCCAGTGCGCCACTCTCCCAAGCGGCGCACTCTCCAGTGCGCCACTGGGCCGGCCCAGAAGCTTCTATTCTTAAACTGTACTATTCACATAAAAACAGCAATCATTTTCATTGGGCTTGGGTTCCTATGGAAGTTAAACACACTAGCGAACCCAGAATATATAAAAACAGAAAGGCTGTAGAATAGATATATATTAAGGTTATTTCTTCCCACTTCATGTAAAACGCCCTTCCTGTCACTTTTCCTCTGTTGATTTCTTTATCAGCCTCAAGTTTATAATATACTCCATTTGAATATGTCAGGATACTTGCCAAAATGAACAGAAGAGAGAAAAGAATATAGCTGAGATGAAAAACTAATTTTTCTCTTCTTTCAGATATATTGACAATTGTGACAAAACTTATTTTTAGAGAAAGCAAGAAAATTGACATTTGGGCAAAAAGTAGCTTAGCAGTTTCCCAGATGATTTCTATTCTACTTGAGTCTGACTATGCTGCCATGCTTGAAGTTCATACCATAGCAATACTGCAAGAGTGAGAAAAGTCCATGAGCACCTGGGATTGGGGTGGCCAGTGAAGGGAAGGACTGGTCCACTTTTTTTTTTTTTTTTTTTTTTTTTTAAGGGCAAGGGAACTGTGTCTTATTTAGCTTTGTATTGTCCCAAATGGCAGGAACAGTGTTTGGTACAACATAGGTATGAGGAATACTACTAGCTGCCTACCTAAAGTCCATTTTCCTGTTTTCTTCTGCTAAAACATTCAGTTTCTTAAACTGCTTTGCAAGTAAAGGAGCTAAATGACTGTGACTCAGTTCTGGACAATGAACACAAGAGATTTTGTTTTCCTCATTTAAAAACTGCCAATTACTTTTTCATTATTTCTTCCTCTTCAGGCATGCAACTTACATGTGAGGCTGGAATGGTAGCTATCTTGCTATCATGAGATGACAGGCATGAGGATGAAAGATGCATGTTATAAATAGTGAAATGGAAAGATAATGGAAAGTTGGAAAATTGATGAAATATGGAGTCACTGCACCAGTACTGGCCTGCCTTCCTCTGAATTTCTTGTTTTAAGGGGGGATTTCCTGTTTTGTTATTTCATCATGCCTAGCATTGTTGTCTCTGTTACTGGCAGTAATTGAAATTCCCAACTGATACAGTAGGAGTTCAATAAATGTGTGTTGAATTGAACTTAGAGGATATGGGCTGGATTGCCTAAGTTGACAGGGGAAATATCCTAGTTGGATAGGTATCCCATATGCAAAATTTTAAGCTGGAATGGGTCATGCTATAGAGCTAAGAATAAAAAATAATATAGATGATCTATGAACATCTAATATTGGATACATTCTTTGTTTCAGGGACCTCATCCCAAGTNCCCTTTTTTTTTTTTTTTTTTTTTTTTTTAGCAATTTTAATGTGTTTACTTAGATCAGAAAGAATATTCCCTGATTTTCATCTCTATTATCTTCACTTCTCCAAGCCATACTCAGCATCAGAAAGGTGAAGAAAACTGCAAAGAGGAGAAATCAGTCTAGCATGTGGTAAACTCCGTGTTCTAGACTAATTGTTTGTGTCCTCCCCCTACCCTGAAATTCATATGTCAAAGACCTAACCCCCAGTGTGACTGTATTGGAGATGAGGCCTTTAAGGAAGTGATTAAGATGATATGTGATCATAAGAGTGAGCCCTTGGTCTGGTAGGATTAGTGTTCTTATAAGATGAGACACAGAGAGCTCTCACTACCTCTCTCCCCACATTCACATACAAGAGGTCATGTGAGTACACAGAGAGAAGGAAGCCATCTGCAACCTAAGTAGAGACATCAACCTGCTGGCACCTCGATCTTGGACTTCCAGTAAGAAAATTAATTTCTGTTGTTTAAATTACCCAGTGTGTGGTATTTTGATATGACAGCTCTATCAGACTAATGTATACCCTTAGATGGGAGAATCTGTTTTACTCTTCTTTGCTTCCCCGAGTATTCAATAACTGCTAGTTAAATTGATTGAGGGTTGAGTTAGTCCCTCCCCTGCCTTTTGTGTGTTTTTATCACACTACAGTAAAATTGTTATTAAAAATTTATCAGTATTATCATATCTTTTCATAATCATTTCCTTCCACATTTTTCTCCCTTACTAGA
>NW_007726884.1:144008-240251 GCF_000696425.1 Galeopterus variegatus
GATAATGGAAAGTTGGAAAATTGATGAAATATGGAGTCACTGCACCAGTACTGGCCTGCCTTCCTCTGAATTTCTTGTTTTAAGGGGGGATTTCCTGTTTTGTTATTTCATCATGCCTAGCATTGTTGTCTCTGTTACTGGCAGTAATTGAAATTCCCAACTGATACAGTAGGAGTTCAATAAATGTGTGTTGAATTGAACTTAGAGGATATGGGCTGGATTGCCTAAGTTGACAGGGGAAATATCCTAGTTGGATAGGTATCCCATATGCAAAATTTTAAGCTGGAATGGGTCATGCTATAGAGCTAAGAATAAAAAATAATATAGATGATCTATGAACATCTAATATTGGATACATTCTTTGTTTCAGGGACCTCATCCCAAGTTAATTAGTCAATAATAACTGCAGACTATAAAAAAAGAAAATTCAGTCAGCGGAAAAATAAGCAATAGTATATTTTCCTTGAACATACCTCAGAATTCTGAAATGACATTAGTAAAGTTTACGCAAGAATCAGAAGATTCACAGTAGATTAATACACCATGCAAGGACAAGGAAAAATATAAGGAAGATAATAGAAATGAGAAATGTGTGGAGTAGATTTTAAAAAAAAACAAACTCAACCCCAATATTTGTCTTGAATGCACAATACAGAACTGCACCAAAGACACAGTTATACTGGAGAGCACTTAAACATATAATAATAGTGGCAGATACTATTATCTCACTACTTACCATAAAACAAGCACTATGCTATGCATTTAATATACTATACTATTTAATATACACTATACCATTTAATATATACTATGCTATTTAATATGTACTAAATATACTATGCATTTTACATAAATAGAGAGAGAAAGAGAAAGAGAGGAGGGAGGGAGGTTGCATCATATACAAGGTATTATGTTAGTAGCCATACATACAGGGGTAAACAAAATAGTTCCTGCTTCCCTGAAGCTTATAATTTAGTTACCAACAGTATATTGAAGGTACAGGATCTCATGCTTACATATGTTCTTATAAAGTCTTCTATTCATTTTTCCTTCATTACTCCATTCAATACATGCAACCTCAATTCTTCTAATTGAGTAAAATAAGAATCATGATATTATTATAACTCCTCTCTCTCACACATCTAATCCATCAGCAAATCCTATCAGCTCTTCCATCTAAAAGCAGCTCAAATATGACTGCTTCTCACCACTTCTTGATCCCCACCATCTTGGTCAAAGAAGCCATCATCTCCCACCTGAGTGATTTCAATAACCACTTTGCTTCCCTGCTCCTACCCTTACTCTACCCCCACCCCAACATTTGGCCCCTTGTCATGCAAATAAGAACAAACAATCAGACACCAGGCCTTCTACAATGGTTTTTACTGAGGAAATTTCATAGTGAAAGGGGCATCAGCATGTGTGTGAGTTCCCCTTTCCCCACTGAATTCTGAGATAATAAGCAAAGATCTAACAGGACTGAACATCAAACTCCAGCCATTGGGTTGTAGGTCTTTTGAGCTACCTAACTAGGGAGGCACCAATCCCTAGCCTGGTATTATCACAGAGGTATCCAACTATAGTAAGTGTGTCATGGTAGAAATTTGGCCTTCAACCCTCTTCTATCACTTTAGCATTCTTCAGTTAGAATAGCAGCTTCTCCCTTGGTATGGTCAAGAACTCAGGGTACAAGGCTTGCAGTTCTAGCATACTATGTGTCAGACCAGTGACCTACTTTGCCATTTCAGTATTCTAGCAGAATTTATTGCTTTAAGTATTTGGTTTCCATGCAGCTCTAAAAGAAGCCAACTTCTTGTCTGCAAGGCCAAGTTGAAGGGAAACAGTATTGAACATGATAACCATACTAGTTATCCATCTATATAAACTAACACAGCAGTAGAAGTAACACATTTAAATCAAAAGTCAGATCATGCCCCTCCTCTGTTCCAGGGCCTTCAGTAGTTTTTCATTTCACTCAGGGTAAGATCCAAGCCCCTACTGCAGCCTACCAAACTCTACAAGATCTGCCCACCTTCCCACTACCTCTAACTTCATTCTAATCATTTTTCCCATCACTCATTCCTCTACAACCATGCTGTCCCTCTAACACTCTCACCAAGGTTTTGCATTTGCTGTTCCTTCTGCCTGGAACAATTTCTCTCTAGATACACACGAGGTAGAAAGAGTGTCTTTGGTAAGAAATCAAAAAGGTGAAAAGTCAAGTTAATGAAAGCCAAATTAATCTACCCGTTTTTTATAGAAATCCTTAATCCAATCATTTAACATGAAAAAAAAGTTAATCCTGGCTCAGTGATATCCCTGGAGCACTTGGAAGAAGCATATGCAAAAACCATATTGAATGAAAAATTTTATAAGCTGTGCTTCATGGAATTCCCACAGTGGAGTAGAGATGGGGGAAAGGAGAGAAGTTCCACTGAAGATGTTACTGTCAGTAAATGATATTTTCATGTTTCTACATGGTTCGGGCTTTCTAGGCAAATTTTAACAGAAGCTGAGTTAGTGGACAAGCCTTGAAAGTTAAATGATGACAGAATAGATAGTGAGAGAACACCTCAGATATTGGTCTTCCTGGGGGTATGTGTTTATATTTCAAAGGAGAATGACACACAGAGACATTTCAGGCATTGTAAACCCACAGACAGTTGTCTTATCTTCCTACTAGAGACATTTATTTACATTTCAAAGTGTAAGAACTCAAGAATCTACCCTTTCTCTTCCCTTCCTTCTTGTTTTCATTACAGAGTTTAGATTTCTCTCCCTCTTTCAGGAGGGGAAGGTGGCAGCTGTTTAAACTATCCTATATAGACTGCCAAATTAATAATTTCAGAGTCCCAATTCTGCAGTATAGACCCCAGTAAGTGACTTTGGCTCTCATCATATCACCCCAAAGGGAGAAAGAATTTGGCAAGGAGAACCAATGCAGTTATTGATGTAAGAAATATAGTCATATGTCTCAATGATGGGAATATGTTCTGAGAAATGCATCATTAGGTGATTTCATTGTTGTGTGAACATCATAGAGTACATACACAAACCTAGATGTTATGGCCCATGACACCTAGGCTAAATAGTACAGCCTATTGCCCTGACCACTTGTCCCCACTGTTATATATGCAGTCCATAGTTGAACAAAACGTTATGTGGCACATGACTGTAATAGCTTTTATCTCTACTCCAGAAACTTCCTGTTTACATTCAACATAACATACATAAACACAGATTTTTTTTAACTTATTTAAAATCTGAAGTCACAAAACACATGAGAAAACAATCCACCAAGAAAGATAGCAGACACATCAACTGGGAGGATGAGTACCCTTAAGGACTTAAGAAAAGAGAATAATCTGAAAAAGACTATGAAATAACATTATTTAAGTGTATTATAAAAATAAAAGAAGGCATAAAAACCATAAGAAAGAAACAAGACAGCATGAAGGAAAAATAGAAAAATTTGAAAAAGAATCAGAGAAATTCAAGATATAAAATATATACTAATTGAAATTATTTTAACAAACTCAATTGGTTTGTGTTAGAAAGCTGATTAGACAACACTGAAAAGAGAATGAAAGAAGAAAAAAAACGATAGAAGATTCTTTTATAGCATACAATACAAAGAGACACCAAGATGAAAAAACATAAAAAAAGGTTAAGAGATATGGAGGTAAGAATGATCAAGTCCTATATACTTTAAGAGAAGTCCCAGGAGGCAAACAGTAACAATGTGGGAGATGCAATAGTCAGTGACTTAAAGGTAGAAATTTGTCAAGAACTGATGAAAAGACATGATTTTTTTATGTCGAATTAGCACACCAAATTAAAAAATATACAAATAAACAGATAAATTCTAGTGATCAACAACAAAGAATTGTATAAGCAACCTTAAATTTTAAAAAAATTACCTTAAAAAAATTACAATATGACTTCTCATGATAACAGAATAATATCTACAAAACAATGGAAAATAATTATCAATCCTAGACTTTTTTCCCAATTAAATAATGATTTAAGGGTGCAAAAAGAAATAAAAATTAACTTCAGTTTTAAATAAGCAAAGGCAACGTTTACCATTAGTGTATACTTGCCAAATAAACTATAAAAGAAAATATTTAATGAAGAAATAAATTGAACACAAAAAGAAGAAGCTGAGGTGAAGAAATAAACTAGCAAACATGAGTAAATTCCAAAAAGCATTGACTGTAAATGTAAATTAGTAAAACAACAACCACCTTTTAAGGATTTAAAAATTAAAGTAAAAATAAAATATTAAATAATTTATGGAATATGCATTCAAATGTGCATTTTTAAAATGTAAGTGTGACTTTTTTTAATTGAAACATAACTGATTGTATATATCTGTGGGATACAGCATTGAATATTGATACCTGTGTGCAATATGTGATGCTCACATCAGGATAATTACTATATTTATCATTACACAATGTAATCATTTTTTGTGACCCTTTACCAATTTCTCACTAACCCCCTTACCCTTCCCTTTTCCCTCCTCTGGTAGCCTCAGTTCCATTCTCTCCTTTTCCAAGTTCAACAAATTATTGTGATTGTTGTATCTTTCTTTTTTATTTATTTGCTTATCTTTTGTAGCTCCCACTTATCAGAGAGGATATGCAGAATTTCTCTTTCTGTGCCTGGCTTATTTCACTTAACATAATTTTCTTGAAGTTCATCCATGGCTGTGAATGGCAGGATTTCATTCTTTTTTATGGCTGAGTAGTATCCCATTGCATACATACAACAAATTTTCTTTACCTATTGATGGAGTTTGGATGTGTTGTCCCCTCCAAAACTCATGTGGAAATTTGATCCCCAATGCGGGAGTGTTGGAAACTGATTGAGTCATAGGGGTGGATCCCTCATAAATGGATTAATGCTCTCCCTGGGGGAGGGGGGATTAATGAGTGAGTTCTCACTCTATTAGTTCCGTGAGAGCTTGATGCTTAAAAAGACCCTGGCACCTCTTCTCTCACTCTTGCTTCCTCTCTCTTGCTTCTTGTCACCATGTGATCTGCTTGTACCCACTGGCTGCCTGCCGCTTTCCACCATGAGTAGAAGCAGCCTGAGGCCCATGCCAGACGCAGCTGTCCCAGAATCATAAGCCAAATAAACCTCCTTCCTTTATAAATTACCCAGTCTCAGGTAGTTCTGTTACAGCAACACAAAACGGACAGAAACAGAAAATTGGTACCAGAAGTGGGGTCCTGGCAGCAGCCCTGCTACATTGGCTCTACTAGACATTTCCCTCATGAGGGCTCTCTGTGGGGGCTCCAACCCCACTTTCCTGCTCAGCATTGCTCTAGGAGATGTCCTTGGCAGTGGCTCCGCCCCTGTGGCAGGTCTCTGCCTGGGCTTCCAGGCTTTTACTAGTTTCAGGTATTCTGTTATAGCAACACAAAACGGACTAAAACAGAAAATTTGTACCGAGGAGTAGGGTGTTGCTATACAGATAACTGAAAATGTGGATGCAGTTTTGGAACTGAGTAATGGGCAAAGGTTGGAGGAGTTTGGAGGACTTAGAAAAAGACAAAAAGATGAGAGAATGTTTGGAAGATTTTAGAGATTGGTTAAATGGTTGTGACCAGAATGTTGATAGAACTGTGAACAGTAAAGACCATGTGGATGATGAGGTCTGAGATAGAAATGAGAAACATATTGGGAATTGGAAAAAGAGATAACCCTTGCTACACCATTGCAAGGAACCTGGCTGCATGTGTCCATGCCCTTGGACTTTGTGGAAGGTGGAACTTAAAAGTTGTGAACCAGAGTATCTGGTGGAAGAAATTTCCAAGCAGCAAAGCATTAAGGACGCTGCATGGTTATTTCTAATAATGCTGAGTTATGGTGGCAAAGGCATAATGTAAAGCCAGAACTTAAAATGGAAGCAGAACATAAAGATTTGGAAACTTTGCAGCCTGGCCATGCAGTAAAGAAGCAGAGAGCCAGAGAACAATGCGAGGGTGAAGCAGATAAACTGGTTGCTAAAGACATTATCTTGAGGTGAGGCAGCCAGATGCTAATAGCAGAGAAAATGAGAGGAAAGCCCTGAAGGCATCTGAGAAGTCTGGAAGGGTGCCCCACCCATCACAGGCCCTGAGGCTTAGAAGGACTGAGTTGTCCCAGTGGACAGACCCGGGGCACAGCTGCCCTCGGGAATCTGCTCCCTGCATCCCAGCTGCTCCAACTAGAGTGGCCCAAGTGTGGTTCGTGCAGCAGCCCTGGAGAGTAGAGGCCTGAAACCTCGGTGGTGTCCACGTTGTATTAAGTCTGCAGGCCAGCAAGACATGAGAGCAATGGAGTCATGGCAGCCTCCACCCAAATTCCAGAGGATGAATGGAAAAGTCTGGGGGCCCAGGCAGAGATCTGCTGCAGGGGCAGAGCCACCACAGAGGTCATCTACTAGAGCAATGCTGAGCAGAAAAGTGGGGTTGGAGCCCCCACAGAGAGCCCTCACCAGGGAAATGTCTAGTAGAGCCAAGACAGAAGGGCTTCTGCCAGGACCCCAGAACTGCAGGGTCATGGGTAATGTGCAACACGGGCCTGGAAAAGCTGCAGGCACCAGCGCTGCTCACTGGGCTGTGCCTGGCAGCTGTGGAAGCGAGGTTGCCCAAAGCTTTGGGGGCCCAGATGCCCAATTGTGCCCAGGATGCAAGACTTGGAGTCAAAGAAGGTTATTTTGGAAGTTTAAGACATAATGTCTGTCCTGCTCGGTTTCAGAATTGTTTGGGACCTGTTTTTCCTTTCTTCTGGCCTATTCCTCCCTTTTGGAATGGGAATGTATACCCAATGTCTGTTCCACCATTGTTTCTTGGCAGTAGATAAATTTGGTTTTGACTGTTACAGGTTCACAGCTGGAAGAACTTTTGCTTTTGGTCTCAGAGGAGACTTTGGACTTTTAAGTTGGTGCTGGAACAAGCTAAGACTTTTGAGACTGTTGGGATAGAATGATTGTATTTTGTATGTGAGAGTGACATGAGTTTTGGGGGGTCAGGGGTGGAATGATGGAGTTTGGATGTGTTGTCCCCTCCAAAATTCATGTGGAAATTTGATCCCCAATGTGGCAGTGTTGGAAACTGATTGAGTCATGGGGCGGATCCCTCATGAATGGACTAATGCTCTCCCTAGGGGAGGGGGGATTAATGAGTGAGTTCCTGCTCTATTAGTTCCCCTGAGACCTTGTTGCTTAAAAAAGACCCTGGCACCTTCTCTCTCCTTCTTGCTTCCTCTCTCTTGCTTCCTGTTGCCATGTGATCTGCTTGTACCTGCCGGCTGCCTGCCACTTTCTGCCATGAGGAGAAGCAGCCTGAGGCCCATTCCAGATGCAGCTGTCCCAGAATCATAAGCCAAATAAATCTCTTTCCTTTATAAATTACCCAGTCTCAGGTATTTCTGTTATAGCAACACAAAACAGACTAAAACACCTATGGACATGTAGGTTGGTTCCCATTCTACTGTAAATAGAGCTGCAATCAACATGTGAGTGCAAGTATCCTTTCAACACGATGATTTGCATTCCTTTGGGTATACATCCAGCAGTGGGATTGCTGGATCATATATCAGTTCTATCTGTAGTTATTTGAGGAAAATACATACTGTTTTCTATGATGGCTATATTAATTTGCAGTTTCACCAACAACGTAGGAGTGTTCCCTTTTCTCTACATCCCCACCAGCATTTGTTATTCTCTGTCTTTTTGATATTGGCCAGCCTAACTGGTGTGAGATGATATCTCAATGTGGTTTTGATTTGCATTTCCCTAATGCTTAGTGATGTTGAGTATTTTTTCATGTGTCTGTTGGCCATTTGTATATGTACTTTGAGAAATGCTTGTTTAGCTCCTTTATCCATTTTTTAATCAGCTTACTCATTTTTTATGCTTTTTTAAGTTGTTGGAGTTCCTTGCATATTCTGGATATTAATTACTTGTCAAATGCATAGTTTGCAATATTTTCTCCAATTGCGTATGTTGTCTTTTCTCTCTGTTAATTGTTTCTTTTGCCATGCAATAGCTTTTTAGTTTGATTTAATCCCATTTGTTTGTTTTTTTCTTTTGTTACCTGTGCTTTAGGGATCAAATTCATAAGGTCTTTGCCCAGCCCTACTTCCTGAAGTGTTTCTTCTATATTTTCTCCTTGGCGTTTTATCGTTTCAGGTCTTATATTGAAGTCTTTAATTCATTTGGGGTTGGTTTTGGTAAATGGTAAGAGGTACAGATCTAGTTTCACTGTTCTGTATATGGATGGCCAGTTTTCCCAGCACTAAAGAGACAGTTTTTCCCCAATGTATGTTCTTGTTGCCTTTGTCAAAGATCAGTTGGCTATAAGGAAGTGGGTTGATTTCCAGGTTCTCTATTCTGTTCCAATGGCCTGAGTGTCTGTTTTTATGCTGATACCATACTGTTTTGGTTACTATAGCTTTGTAGTATAATTTGAAGTTGGGCAGTTTTATGCCTCTGGCTTTATTTATTTATTTATTTATTTATTTATTTATTTATTTGGTCAGGATTGCTTTGGCTATGTGGGGTCTTTTGTTGTTCCATATCAATGTTAGGATTGATTTTTTTCTATTACTGTCAAGAAAGTCATAGGTATTTTGATGGGGACTGTATTGAATCTGTAGATCACTTTCAGTAGTATGGACATTTTCGCAATGTTTATTCTGCAAATCCAAAAGCACGGTTTGTCTTTCCATCTTTTCATGTCCTCTTTACTTACTTTTAGCAGTGATTTGTAGTTCTCATTGTAGAGATCTTTCACCTCCTTGGTTAAATTGATTCCTTGCAATTTTATTTTGTTGGTGACTATTGTAAATAGGCTTGCTCTCTTAATTTCCTTTTCCTAATAGTTCTTTTTTGGAGTATACAAATGTCACTGAGTTTTTTGGGTGTTGATATTGTATCCTGCAACTTTACTGAAATGGTTTGTCAGCTCTAAGAAATTTTGGTAAAGTCTTTCTTTAGGTTTTTCTGTATATAGGATTATATCATTTACAAACAGGGACAGTTTGAATTCATCATTTCCAATCTGGATGACCTTTATTTCTTTCTTTTCATGATTGCTCTGGCTAGTACATCCTATACTATATTAAATAGGAGTGATGATAGTGGGTATCCTTGTCTTATTCCTGCTCTTAAGGGAAAAGCTTTCAGGATGATACTGGTGGTGGGTTTGTCATATATGGCTTTTATTGTGCTGAGATACTTTCCTTCTATACCTAATTTGCTGACAGTCTTTATCATGAAGGGATGTTGAATTTTGTCAAATACTTTTTCTGCATCTGTTGAGATAATCATGTGATATGTGTCCTTGATTTTGTTGATGTGTTGTGCCCCATTTATTGACTTGGTGTATGTTAAACCATCCTTGCATCCCTGGGATGAATCCCACTTGATCATGGTGTATTTTTTCGATGTGTTGCTGTATTCTGTTTGCTAATATTTTGTTGAGGAATTTTGCATCGAATTTTCATCAGAGATATTGGCCTGTAGTTTTCTTTGTTTGTTGTATCTATGTCTGGTTTTGTTATCAAGGAGATGCTGGCCTCAAAGAATGAGTTTGCGAGAGTAGTTTCTCTTTCAATTTTTTGGAATAGTTTGAAGAGAATTGGTATTAAGTCCTCTTTAAAGGTTTTGTAGAATTTACTAGTAAAGCTATCCAGTCCTGGGCTTTTCATTGTTGGGAGACCACTGAATACTGCTTCAATGATGCAGCTCGTTATTGGTCTGTTCGGGTTTTCTATTTCTTCTTGGTTCAGTCTTTGTAGATTGTATGTCCAAAAATTTGTCCATTTCTTCCAGGTTTTCAAATTTGCTGGCATATGGGTGTTTGTAATAGTCTCTAATGATTTTTTGTATTTTCATGGAATTAGTTGGATATCTTTTTCATTTCTGATTTTTGTTGAGTCTTCTCTTTTTTTTATTAACCTAGCAAATAGTTTGTCTATTTTATTTATCTTCTCAAAAAAAAAAAAAAACTTTTTGTTTCATTGGTCTTTTGTATCTTTTTTTTTTTTCCTTTTTTATGTCTCTACTTCACTTAGTTTTGCTCTGACCTTAATTATTTCTTTCTGTGTAGTAATTTTGGGATTGAATTGCTCTTGTTTTTCTTGTTCTTTGAGGTGTAGTGTTACGTTCCTTTTCTGAGATCTTTCTATTCTATTGATGTAAGCATTTATTGAAATATACTTCCCTCTTAGTACTGCTTTTGCAGTATGCCTCAGGTTTTGATATGATGTGTCTTTATTTTCATTGGTCTCAAGAATTTTTTTAAATTTCTGTTTAATTTCTTCTTGTACCCATAGGTCATTCAGTAGCATGTTGCTCAATTTCCATGTATTTGTATAGTTTCCAGAGTTTCACATGTTGTGGATTTCTGGTTTTAATCCATTGTAGTCTGAAAAGGTACTTGAAATGATTTCAATTTTTAAAAATTTGTTGAGACTAGATTGGTGACCTAACACATGGTCTATCCTGAAGACTGTTCCATGTACTGATGAGAAAAATGTATACTTTGTAGTTGTTGGATGAAATATTCTGTAGATATCTGCCAGGTCCAATTGGTCTAAAATGTAGTTTAAATCCTGTGTTTCTCTGTTGATTTGTTGCCTAGATGATCTGTCCAATGTTTGTGGAGGGTGTTCAGGTCCCCAACTATTATTGTATTGTGGGCTATCTCTTTCTTTACATCTAATAGTGTGTGTGTGTGTGTGTGTGTGTGTGTGTGTGTGTGTATGTATGTATGTATCTGGGTGCTCCAGTGTGGGGTGCATATATACTTACAATTGTTATGTCTTCTTGCTGGATAGATCCCTTTATCATTATATCATTACTATTAGTGGCCTTCTTTGTCTTTTTTTTACGGTTTTTTGTTTAAAGCCTATTTTATCCAATATAAGAATAGCTACTCCTGCTCATTTGTGGCTTCCATTTGTGTGGTATAATTTTTTCCATAACTTCACTAGTCATCTGTGTGTGTCATAACAGGTGAAGTGAGTCTCTTGAAGACAGCATGTAGTTGGGTCTAGCTTTTTAATCTAATCATCAATCTGTTTCTTCTGAGTGGAGAATTTAATCCATTTACATTTAGGGTTGTTATTGGAAGGTATTGTATTATTCCTGGCATTTTACTGATTTTTGTTCAGATGTTTTAAATATCTTTTGTTCATTTCTTTCTCTTTGACCATCTTCAATATTTGTTGGTTTTTTGAGGTGGTAAGATTTAGTTTTTTTCTCTTTCACATTTACAGTTTTGTTCTATCAGTAGGTTTTGTTCTTTCTTGGGTACTGATAGCAGTAATTATTATCTCTTGAATTCCAGATGCAGTACTCCCTTGAAGATTTCTTGCTAGGCTGGCTGTGTGGTAGTGAACACCCACAGTTTTTGTTTGACTGGGAAATACAATATTTTTCCCTCATTCCTGAAGGATAACCTTGCTGGATGTAGTATTCTTGGCTGGCAGTTCGTTTCTTTTAGTATTTTGAATATATCATCCCATTCTCCTCTGGCCTGTAGAGCTTCAGTTGAGAAGTCTGCTGTTACTCTTATGGGGAATCCCTTAAAAGTGATGATGTTTTTCTCTTGTTGCTTTTAAGATTCTCTCTTTGTCTTTGAGCTTTGCCAATTTTAGTATAATGTGTCTCAAAGAGGGTCTTTTGGGATTGAATCTGTTTGGGGATCTTTGAGCTTCCTGGATCTGAAGGTCAGCATCTTTCCCTATACTTGGGAAGTTTTCCATTATTATTTCATTGAATACATTTTCAATGCCTTTTTCTTTCTCCTTCCCTTTAGGGACACCCATGATATGTATGTTTCTGCACTTAAGATTGTATGATAACTCTCTTAGACATTCTTCATTTTTTACAATTCTTTTTTCCTTTTTTTGTCTGCCTGGTTTATTTCATAAAGACTGTCTTTGAGTTTGGAAATTATTTCTTCTGCTTGTTCAAATCTGCAGCTTAAATTCTCAGTTGTGTTTTTTTATTTCATTGAATGTGTTTCAGTGCCTGGAGTTCTGCTACATTCTTTTTTAAGGTATTAATCCCTTTGTAAATTTCCTCCTTCATATCCTGGATACTTTTTTCTCATTTCATTGTGTTGTCTTACAGAGCCCTCTCTTATCTCATTGAGTTTTCTTAAGATTGTTACTCAGAATTCCCTTTCAGTCATTTCAAGGATTTCCTGTTCTGTATGGTCTGGTACTTGAGAATTACTGTATTCCTTTGGCAGTGTCATATATTCTTACTTTTTCAGATTTCTAGTATATCTATGTTGATGTCTAGTCATCTGGTAGAGTGGGTGCTTCTTCTATCACTCTGGGCTATAAGGAAAGAAACTTCATCCACTTTTTTCCAGGCTCTGCTGGTGACTCTCCTTGTGTCAGTGCAGTCGTGTGGACAGCAGGCCTCCTGAAAGGTGGCTGTGGCTACTCCTGTGGTATCAAGCTACCTTTGTAGCAGCAGTGAGTGTGGCAGTGGCTGTGATGGCCTATGCACATGAAAGCAGTGTTTGCAGTGTATGCCTACCTTCTGTCAGGCAGAGGGCTGCCCACAAGTCTCCCCAAGATCACTGGGGGCACTTCCTGCCTTTTGTTTTGTGGGGGGAGGCTGCCTGTGGATCCCACTGACATCCTCAGGCACATCTCCTGACTTTTGTCAGGCCAAGGAGGCTCACGAGTAACTCTTAAAAGAATAGAAATGGAAGTTACAACTTCCAAACCAGTCAAAAGAAGAAAGAATAAGGAAAACTTGATCAATCTAATACAGAGCAAGAAATGAAATAAAAGAAAACATAAGAAAATAAGTATAGTAAGTGAAAACTACAAAATAAGATGACAGAAATAATTCCAAATTATTTATATTACAAATTTATTATTTATATTACAAATATATTAGTAATCTCAATAAATAAAAACTGAATAATCAACTTCTTAAAAGATAGAGAGTCTCATGTTGGATTTTAAAATTACAACCATATGATCCTTATAATAAACATACCTAAAGTATGATAATGACATGCTGACAGCAAAAATGTGAAAATGATCACTATCATAAAGAAGATATTTATATAATAGGAGACTGATTTACCAAGAAAATAGAACAAACCTGAACCTGTGATTTTATACAACATAGCCTCTCAATACATAAAGCAAAAATTTTTTTAAACTTATAAAAATATAGATTGTACCTGTATATAACATAGCCTCAAAATGCATAAAGCAAAACTTGACAAAATTAAAAGAAAAAATTCACAAGTTCCCAATCATGATGAAGTTTTAAAACACATTTCCGTTACTAACTGATGGATCAAACAAAAAAAATAAAATTGACTGTGCTGTTCTAAAACATGAAATGGATTTTTAAATACTAAGAATCAGAGAATGAATTCTTTTAAAAATCCAGCCTATGAAATACATCAAGGAAAAAAACTGCACTCCTTTGAGGTCGGTTCTTAGTAGACATGCTGATCTTGAACAACACCATACAACAGAACTTTTTGCAGTGATGAAACTGTTCTCTAATTGCACAGTCAAATAGGGTAGTCTTTAGAACCACACATGGGTTAATGCAACTAAGGAATTTAATTTTAATTCACTTTCATTTAAATTTAAATAGCCACATGGCCACCATATTGGACGCTGCAGATCCAGAGTGGTACTGAGGACATTTATCTTTAAATACTTATATTAGAAAAGAAAAAAAGGCCAAAATGAATAAGGAAAGTTCCTAATTAGGAAGGCAGAAAAAATATAAAATCAAAGAACATAGAATGAAAGAAGTAATAAAGAGTAGAAAATAATAAAATAGAAAAGAAATTTATAAAAAATTTTAAAGTGATAAACAAAGCCAAAACTTGGTTTCATGAATATGCTAGTAAGATAGACAACCCTTTGGCAAAAATAACTGAGAAAAATAAAATACATAAGTATACGATTTATGGAGTAAAATGTAGACCTAATAAAAATAAACATTATAACCTTAACCAAATATAGTAACAAGTTCATGACCAAAACTTAAAATAGATGAACAGATAATTTTGTAAAATAAATATAATTTTTTAAAGTTCAAGAAAATATAGAAGAACTGAATAGATCTAAAACTTTTAAAGACATCAAATTAGTAGCAAAATCTATCTAACAAACTAAGGCAGAACAAAACAAAAACTCTCCCAGATGGTTTATAGCAATTCTACCAAACTTCAAAGAGCAAATGATCCTTATCTTATGTAAATAGTTCTAGAAAATAGAAAAAAAATTAAAAAGAACTCTCTTTAACTCATGTATGATCCCAGTATAACCTTGAAACCAAAATCAGATGCAGTGTTCAAAAAATAAATATAAGCCAATCACATTTATAAACAGAGATGTGTCAATACTCACAAAATAATAGAACATACTCTAGAAATGAGATTTTTAATTATACCACATAAAAATCTATAAATGCAAGGATACTTTGCCAATAAAAACTCTATTGCGGGCCGGCCCGGTGGCGCACTGCTATAGTGCACCGCTGGGGAAGCGCAGTGGCGCTCCCGCCTGGTGGCGCACTTCTATAGTGCGCCGCTTGGGAAGCGCGGTGGCGCTCCCGCCGAGGGTTCAGATCCCGCATACAGACCGGTTCCCGCTCACTGGCTGAGCGAGGCGCGGGAGCAGCACCAAGGGCTGCGATCCCGTTGCCGGTCCTGGTCCGGTATGGGGGCAACACTGAGGGTTGCGATCCGTTGCCGGACACGGAAAAGGACAAAAAAAAAAAAAAAAACTCTATTGCTATAATTTCTTCAATCAACATATTAAAGGACAAAAGACATAAAATTATCTCAAAGGATAGTAGTATTAGATAACAATTAAGATGCTGGCTGTGTTCCAAAGTTCTGTTATATATCTATAAATGTATTTATTTTTCACAACAGCCTCTGATGTATCTTTACTATCATTTTCCAAAGGAAAGAGCTGTGGCATAGGGAAGTCAATTTCACCCAGCTTACAAGCAGCAGAACCAGGATTTGAATCCAGACTGTCTGATTCCAAAGTCCACACCCTTAACTATGACACAATTCCCCCTTGTTTCATGATATTCCACTATAAAAGCAGTCCAGAATTTACTTGTTCTTCCTCTTGTTGATGGACATTTAGGACGCTTTCATATTTTGTTTATTATAAATAATGCAACTAGAACATTCTTGTACATGTTTTAGAGACTCATTTGCCAGTGTTTCTCTAGATTAAACACATAGATATAGAATTGCTGATTATAGGATCTATCTTCAGGTTTACCAGGTGTTTTCTAAAGTGGTTGTTCCAATTTACACTCCTGTAAGCAATGTAGGAGAGTCCTTATTGCTCCTCTTCTTTGTCAATACATGGTGTTACAGACTTAAACATTTTTGCCAATTTGATGAGTGCTATTGGCTAAATTGTATTCCTCCCCAAATTCATATGTCGAACAAATTCATATGTTCATACTGTCACATTCTGAGGTACTGGTACTACCTCCAGTACCTCAGAATGTGACAATATTTCAGAGGTTTTAAGTTAAGGTAACTAATGTCTTTAATGAGGTAATTAAGTTAAAATGAGGTCATTAGGATGGGCCATAATCCGATATGACTGGTATCCTTATAAGAAGGGAAAATTTGGACACACATGAACACAGAGAAGACAATATAAAGACAGGGAGAAATCTACATGTCAAGGAAAGAGACCTGGAACAGATCCTTCCCTCATGGCTCCCAGAAGGAACAAACACTGCTGACACCTTGATTTCTGATTTCTAACCTCCAGAACAGTGAGAACATACCTTTCTGTTGTTTAAGCCACCCAGCCCTAGCAAATTAATACAGAGTATGAAAAGCTATTTCATTTTTATTTTAATTCATATTCTCTGATAAGGAAGCGAGGTTGAGCATACTTTCAAAAGTTCATAATGAGTTTATTTTATAGTTTTTGTTTTATCATATTTATTCATAAGAATTACATATTATTTTAAAATAAAGTTTTTATGGATGTTGCTGAATGTTTATGTCCCCCAAAATTCATATGTTGAAATCTAATCCTCAGCAGCTTCCAGTCAAGATGGCAAATAGACAGTCCCCAGTGTCACTCTCTCCCACAAATCAATCAATTTACAACTATAAAAAAGCAACAACAGCCAAGCTGTGGCTGCTAGAGCTCAGGGGAAGAGGAGGAGAGACCTACAGAGTACATGAAGGTGGGAGAAGCCACAATGAGAGAAAGAAAAAAACCTCTCTGATCATTTCATGCCACAGCCACTTTAAGGCTGGAGCTGCTGAGCACACCAAGCAGGAGCTTGCAAAGCTACAGCTGTGACCTTCAGGTGAAGTTGCTTGGAGGCAGCAGGGGAGAAGAGGGCCTTGGTGGCCCCCAGGACAGCAAGACCACTAATAGGGTTCCTGTGGACTCACATAGGAGCAAGGAGCAACAACAACTGAAAGAAAAGGAGCCACTCAGAGGCTGATGAGTCACCAAAAGAGACTAGCTCACAGCCCATCCCATGGCAAATGTTTGCAGTATGGGCAGTGGGGAAGACAGGCCCACTGAGAGAACACTGTAGATGGATCAGGAATATAGAACTACACAGGTGTGTAGTTTCTGTACAACCCAGTTTCTACACAACCCAGAGGCCTCCCACAACCAGGCCTCTGGAGAGCCAGAAGTACATATAAAGTCAACCATTAAAACCTGAGCTGCACAAAAAGCTTTCCCTAGGGAATCAGCAGCAAAGCGGCAATTTAGCTAAACCACACAGCTCAAGTACTGGTCCCACAGGAAGTTCCCCCATTTTGGAAGTAAGCAAAGGATGAAAAATTGGTTCCGGCTCAGGCACACCACCAGTGCCTCAGGGCCCACCTGGGGTCCTGAGGCATGGATTTGGGGACCAGAACTCCCTCCCACAACCAGGCACACCACCAGTGCCCAGGAGCATGCCAAAAATATCACTTCCATGTGGTGGCCCACCACAGCCACCACAATAACCATGGCTGCCACAAAAGCAGCTAGATGCCACAACCACCACACAGATGGTCTGCCAGCCACTGGAGTATATTGATACAAGAAGAGTTACCAGCAGAGACCAAAGATAAGAAGAGGATGTCTCTCTCTATAAAGATTCTTCCAGAGTGAAAGAAGCAGCATCTGCTCTATGATAATACTGAGGGACCTGAACACACCTCTCAGCACTGGACAGATCATCTAGGCAACCAATCAACAGAGTAGCCATTACTCTTTCAGAAGGAGAGAAGAAATCAAGGGTAATTAGAGAGGAAAGGAAGAAGGGGATGGGGAGAGATTGGACAAGGGGCATAAAGAATAAGTATGATTTGTAACAATATATATGCTAGTAATGTTGATTTGATCAACATATGTCAATGTTGATCACCAAAAATATGTATAATCAAATATGATTCAATAAAAAAAAGAAATCTAATCCTCAATGTGATGGTACTTGGAGGTGGGGCCTTTAAAAGGTGATTGGATCATGAGGGTGGAGCCCTCATGAATGGGATCAATCCCCTTATGAAAGAGACCCTAGAGAGCTTCCTTGCCCCTTCTGCCATGTGAGGACACAGCCAAATGACAGCTGTCTGTGGGCTAGGAAGTGAGCCCTCACCAGACAGCTAACCTGCCTGTGCTATGATCTTGGACTTCCCAATCTCTAGAACTGTGATAAATAAATGTTTGTTGTTTATAAGGCACCTGGCCTGTGGTATTTTGTTATAGTAGCCAAATGGACTAAGACAGATGTATAAATTAAATATTCTTGATACTAAATCCTTTGCTGGGCATATAGAACAAATATCTCCTATTCTGTGGTGTTTGTTCTCTTTTAAATAATGGCTTTTGATGCAGAATATTAAAAGTCTCATGTCGTTAGCTTAATCAATCATTTTCTTGATAGTTTATGCTTTCTATGTCTTGTTTACCAAATTTTGCCCTGTACGAAGATTATAAGGATAATGCTTTTATGTTTTCTTCTAAAAATCTTAAAAATTTGCTTTCAAAATTTAGATATTAAACCTATTTGTAGCTAAAAAATTTTTCTATTTCTAGACTATAGGTTGGGTGGAATTTGTTTTTATGCATGAAGAATCCAAAATTTTTGCTGACCTATCTAATTGGTCAAACAACAAATTACCAATTATTTATTGCATATACTATGTGCTGGGCAATGTACAAAATCCTGAGATTTTAACCTAGGT
This sequence comes from Galeopterus variegatus, assembly GCF_000696425.1. Classification (NCBI taxonomy): domain Eukaryota; kingdom Metazoa; phylum Chordata; class Mammalia; order Dermoptera; family Cynocephalidae; genus Galeopterus; species Galeopterus variegatus. The sequence goes on from NW_007726884.1 coordinate 162,251, forward strand.
CTTTCTGACAGTTTATATACACTGTAGATAAGTGAAGATTACTGAGAAATTTAATAATTAAGGATGACAACATATAGTGGGCTCAGAAATCTTTATTGTATGAATGAATATTCTGTGTGGTAGCATGAGACAATGCTGCAAAGACTGTCATATGAGGGCTTGGAGCAGAGAAAGGGAAGAGGTCATTCAGTTCTAAAAGGACAATTACATTCTATTGGAAATATTTATTGTCCTACCCAGTCCTCCCACCCCCCACTTCTCCATATCAGAGAAACTGTTTGTTTGAATAGCCTACCTGTCTTAATGTATGGTATGAATCTTGTTCACAGTAAATGACTAATAAATATTTCAGAAAAAAAAACAAAAGAAATAATACAAATAAGCTATTAAATTAGTGCTGGAGGTAGATTCAAGAATACTTTCTATTATCCTTATAATAGTATAATCTTGTCAAGGCTCATTGAGATACTTTGAAACAGCTACCATATTACTCTTTCTGGGCACTATAATAGTGTTAAATGATGTAAGCGACATAATTTGGAACTTTACTCATGGCATAGAGGTCACTTTGTGAAAATGATATGTTTGAGGTAGAAGCTGTCATCCCTGGTTATATAAGAAGCAGAGATGATGCTAAATGTATACAATTACACAATGGACTATTTCTGTAGTCTCATTCACATTAAAAAATCAAAACCAAAATCCCAGAGAAAACAAAACCCTCAAAAAGATCATATATTGATTTAACATATGTAACTCAGAAACACTAGCCAGAAAAAGAAATTGGGGGCAAAAGGGTAGATTGGTAAATGAAGAAAAAACTGATATTTGTTCTTCAATATCTGTTCTCCTCTTCTGCCATAGTAGTAAAATCCATGATTTTAACTATAGTTGAAATTGTTGGCCATTTATAGGATTTTACAGATGAAGAAAGGGACGTTGAGATAAGTTAAATAAGTTACTTGCTAAAGGCTATACAGCCAGTGAAGCAGAACCAGGATTTCAATATAGATCCCAGTAAATCTAAAATCTCTTTCAGCTACACCATTCGTTTTTGCCTATTTGAAAGGAGTTACGCTTAAGTATACATGTGACAATTTTACATGTATGCAGTATAAACAATTTTTTGACATGACATTAATTTATGTTTTTATTCCTACGTGAAGTTGGAAAAAATAGAACTTTAGAGGCTCCAGAATAGCTTCTTTTTATTTAGCTGTCACTGCCATTTACAGTTCACCTATTTTCTAATCAACTTGTGTGTGCTTTTGGTAAGATCACGCATCCCCCTGGGCCAAATTAGGGATTTATATTGTTGAATGTTTTAATGGCAAAATAGTTAACATTTTGAAATTTTTTAGCTTATTGGTTTAAAAGTAGTTAAGTATACATTATGCTGTCATTATACATATATCCATAAAGATGTTTTGTTTTGCATATTTTAAGCTACATTTAAATGCTATGATGTTAGATTTATTCTTTTGCAACTTCCCTCTGTTTTTTCAATATTACATCTATGAGATTCATCCTTATGGATGCTTGTAGCTCATATTCATTCAAATGTCATTAAATTCTCTAATCAAAAGAGAAAGAGAGGCTGAACAGATTTTTTTTTAAAGACCTAACTGTAGACTACTTACAAGAGACTCACTCCACTTGCAAGGGCACACTTAAATTGAAAGTGCAGGGATGGAAAAACTTATTCCACACAAATGGAAAACAAAAGACAGTAGCAGTAGCTATACTCACATCAGATAAAATTAACTTTAAGTCTAAAAAAACATAAAACAAGACAAAGAAGGTCACTATATAATTATAAAGGGGTCAATTCATCAAAAGAATATGTAAATTGGAAATATACATACACTCAACATTGGAGCAGCAAAATATATAAAGCAAATATTAACAGATTTGAAGGAAGAGATAGATTATAATACAATAATCATAGGAAACTTTAATACCACACTTTCAGCAATGGACAAATCATCCAGACAGAAAATCTGCACATTAGACCAAGTGAACCTATTAGACATATACAGAATATTCCATCCAACAGCAGCAGAATACACAATCTTCTAAAGAGGACAGAAAGCATTCTCTAGGATAGAGGATATGTCAGGCCACAAAACAAGTCTTAACAAATTTAAAAGACTGAAATTATATCATGTATCTTTGCTGAGCACAATGATAGGAAACTAGAAATCAATAGCAGCAGAAATTTTGTAAAATATACAAATACATTGAAATTAAACAACATGCTTCTGAACAACCAGTGGGTCAATGAAGAAATTAAAAGGGAAATTTTAAAATACCTTGAGACAAACAAATAGGGAAACACAACATACTAAATTTTATTGGTGTAGCAAAAGCAGTTCAAAGAGCAAAGTTTATAGCAATAAAAGTCTACATGAAAAAAGAAGAAAGATTTCAAATAAACAACTTAACATTACACCTAGTGGAACTAGAAAATCAAGAACAAACCATGCCCAAAGTTAGCATAAGGAAGGAAGTAACAAAGGTCAGAACAAAAATAAATGAAATAGAAAACTAATAGAAAAGCTTAACAGAAAGAAGTGTTGTTTTTAAAAAACATAAACAAATTTGACAAACCTTTAGCTAAACTAAAAAAAGAGATTACTCAAACAAAATCAGAAATAAAGAGGAGACATTAAAAATGTCTACAGAATTAACAGAAAGAAGTGTTGTTTTTAAAAAACATAAACAAATTTGACAAACCTTTAGCTAAACTAAAAAAAAGAGATTACTCAAACAAAATCAGAAATAAAGAGGAGACATTAAAAATGTCTACAGAAACAAAAGGGTCATAACAGCTACTATGAATAATTATACTCCAACAAATTGGATAACTTAGGAGAAAGGGATAAATTGCTAGGAACATACAGCCTACCAAGGCTGAATTATGAAGAAACAGAAAATGTGAACAGACCAATAATGAGTAAGGAAATTAAGTTAGTAATAAAAAGTCTTCCATCAAAGAAAAGTCCAGAACCTGACAGCTTCACTAGCGAATTCTATGAAACATTTAAAGAATTAATACCAATATTGCTCAAACGCTTCCAAAAAATTCAAGAAGAGAGAATGCTTCCAAACTCATTCTATGAGGCCAGCATTACCCTAATACCAAAGCCAGACAAGAACACTAAAAGAAAAGAAAATAACAGGCCAATATCCCTGATGAACATAGATGCGTAAATCTTCAACAAAATACTAGTAAACGAAATTCAACAGCACATTAAAAGGATTGTTTACCATGACCAAGTGGAATTCATCCCAGATTTGCAAGGATGGCTCAACATACATAAATCAATAAATATAGTACACCATATTAACAAAATGAAGGACAAAAACCACATAATCATCTCAATAGATGCAGAAAGGCATTTGGCAAAATTTGACATCTTTTCATGATAACAAAAAACTCTCAACAAATTAGGTATAGAAGGAATGTACCTCAACATGATGAAGTTCATGTATGAGAAACCCACAACTAACATCATACTCAACAGAGAAAAGATCCAGAACAAGACAAGGATTCCTTCTCTTGCTACTTCTATTCAACATAGTGCTGGAATTGCTAGCCAGAGCAATGAGGCAAGAAGAAGAAATAAAAAGCATTCAAACAGGAAAGGAAGAAGTTAAGTTGTCCATGTTTGCAGATGAATTGATCTTATATATATAAAACTCTAAAGACACCATTTAAAAAACTATTAGAATTATTAATCTAATTCAGTAACATTGCAGGATACAAAAATCAACATACAAAAATCAGTAGTGTTTTGATACATTAACAATAAATTATCTGAAAAAGAAACTTTAATAAAATCCCATTTACAATAGCTACCCCCCAAAAATACTTAGGAATAAATATAACCAAGGAGGTGAAAGACCTGTACACTGAAAACTTTAAAACACTGATGAAAGAAATTGTAGAAGACACAAATAAATGGAAAGATATCCCATGTTCATGGATTGAAATACTTGATGTTGTTAAAATGTCTCTACTACCCAAAGCTATCTACAGATTTTCAATTCAATCACTATCAAAATTCCAATGAATCTTTCACAGAAATAGAAAAAACAATCTTAAAATTTGTACAAAATGGGCCGGCCCAGTGGCGCACTGCTGCAGTGCGCCGCTTGGGAGCGCGGTGGCCCTCCCGCCGAGGGTTCGGATCCCACATACAGACCGGTTCCCGCTCACTGGCTGAGCGAGGGGCGGGCGCAGCACCGAGGGTTGCGATCCCGTTGCCGGTCCCGGTCCGGTACGGGCGCAACACTGAGGGTTGCGGTCCGTTGCCAGACACGAAAAAAAAAAGACAAAAAAAAAAAAAATTGTACAAAATCACAAAAGGCCCAGAATAGCCAAAGCAATCTTGAGCAGAATGAACAAAGCTGAGGCATCATACTACCCGACTTCAAATATATTACAAATCTATAATAATCAAAACAGCACAATACTGGCATAAAGACAGACACATAGACCAATGGAACAATATAGAGAGCCCTGAAATAATTCATGCATTTACATTTGAATTTTGACAAAGGTGCCAACAACACATAATGAGGAAAGGACAGTCTCTTTAGTAAATGGTGTTGGGACAACTGGATATTCACATGCATAAGAATAAAATTAGACCTGTATCTCATACAGTGTGCAAAAATCAATTCAAAATAGATTAAAGGCTTAAATGCAAACCCTAAAACTTTAAAACTGTTAGAAGAAAATAAGGGGAAAGATCCATGACATTGATCTGCAATGGTTCTTTTTGTATACAACTTCAAAAGCACAGGCAACAAAAGCAAAATAGATACTTGGGATTTCAGCAAACTAAAAGGTTTCTGCACACCAGAAAAACAACTAACAGAGTGAAAAGACAACCTACAGAGTGGGAGAAAATATTTGCAAATGATACATATGAAAAAGGGTTAATATCCAAAATAAATAAGGAACTCAAACAACTCAATAGTAGGAAAACAAATAGCCTGATTTTTAAATGGGCAACATCACTAATCATTAGAGAAATGCAAATTAAAATCACAGTTAAATGTCACCCAATGTCTGTTAGAATGGCTGTCATCAAAAAGACAAAAGATAACAAGGGCTGGTGAGCATGTAGAGAAAAAGGTACCCTGGCACACTGTTGATGGAAATGTAAGTTAGTGTGGCCATTATCAAAAATAGTATGGAAGTTTCTCAAAAATTAAAAATAGAACTACCATATGATCCAGCAACCCCATTATTGTGTATATATCCAAAGGAAATGAAATCAGTTTGTCAAAGAAATATCTGCACTCCCATGTTCACTGCAGCATTATTCACAATAGCCAAGATCAACTTAAGTATTCACCAACAGATAAATGGATAAAGAAAATGTGATATATACACACAATAGAATATTATTCCACCTTAAAAGAAAAAAAAAAAGGAAATCTTGTCATTTGTGACAGCATGGATGAACCTGGAGGACATTATGCTAAGTGAAATGAGCATAGAACAGAAAGATAAATACTGCATGATCTCACTTATACGTGAAATCTAAAAAAGTTGAACTTTTAGAAGCAGACAGTAGAATGTTGGTTACCAAGACTGGGGACCAGGAGGCTTGATGAGATGTTGGTCAAAAGACACAAAATTTCTGTTAGATAAGAGGAATCGGTTCAAGAGATCTACTGTACAACGTGATGACTATAGATAATAACAATGTATTGTACTCTTGAAAATTGCTGAGAGTAGATATTAAGTGTTCACACTAAATGTTGGGAAAATGGAATAACTTAATCAGGCCCCTTCGCCTGCCCATTCAGTTGTGGATGGTGCTGCGCATTCCTTGTAAGCAAATTGGGGTGGAGTTAGTGCGCATGCGTGACTTGGCTGGCTTCTACTGCTTCAGACGTCCACCACGTGCAGCCATGCTCTGGAACCTATGGCTTTAAGGACCCTTTCGCCAGTTACCTAGCTCATAGACCTGCATGTGAGGGGACTGGGGAGCATTCCTTGTAAGCAAATTGGGGTGGAGTTAGTGCGCATGCGTGACTTGGCTGGCTTCTACTGCTTCAGATGTCCACCACGTGCAGCCATGCTCTGGAACCTACGGCTTTAAGGACCCTTTCGCCAGTTACCTAGCTCATAGACCTGCATGTGAGGGGACTGGGGACCCAGTCTGGCGTGTAAAGGGTTTGTAACCCAGTCCGGACAACAAGCTTGAGGGGTCTGTGAGCTTCAGACCCAGCCCTAGCCCAATAATTGGCCCAGTCAGCAGGATTATGGGCAGGTAAAAGAGCTCAACACCGAAGTAAATATGTGGGGTAATTCATATGTTAATTAGTTCAATTTAGCCATTCATATTTTAAAACAACATGTACACAATACATACAGACAATTTTTATCAATTAAAAAATGTTCTAATTACTATTGATTGCAATTAAGCCTTTTAACTACATTTTTAATATGTAACTACTGGGGGGAAAAAATCCAAATGTATGAACCTATATAAACATAAACTCTGGTGTTCTAAACATATTCCAGTACAAACCTTTATGTTCGAATCAGGTAGTCATTGCTAACATAACCCCCACTCATTTGTATTTCCGTTTTCCTTTAATATTGATATTCTATATATATTTTAAATTTTTGTTTTGCTTTATATGGTCTGAAATTACTTTTAGAAAAGTACAGAAAATAAGTATCTATAAATAAAATCAAGTGTCCATTAGCTTTTTCCATGTCAAATGGATGGAGTTGGATATATTTTCACCAAATTTGGAGGGTATGTTTGGGATGGTCTGACTTAAATTATAGGCTACATGTCATATTTAAATTCACTGAGTTACCCTGGGGAGGTACCTCACAATTATAAAGTATCATCTTCTTTTAGCAGCTGGACCTGAGGTACAATAAACAGCTTGAATGGTGGCCGATAGGAAGAAACATTCCATGTCATTAAGGTATAGGAAAAAAAGGTTGTTGTTCCAAATATGTGCCCTAAATTAAAAGTCACAAGGTCAGACATTCCCAACTGAAGATGTCGATTTTTTATAGAGTGGCTTCTCAAGGAGGCAACTCTAGGGAGTATGGAGTCTAAGTGTTGACTCCAAGGTCAACAAAAATGGATTTATTTAATTAACCACAGTTAATGATTTTCCTGAGTCACATTGACTGTCCAGCTGTAAATTATGGCATTGATAAATAATCAGAAACAATTAATAAGCAGGAGGTTTATGAACAGGGTACTGATGAGTTGCCTAAAGTACCTGAGAAAGATTATATGGTAGAAAGATTATAAGGCACAATGTATTAAATGAAAACCTGCAAATCTAAAATTGTCTTTGGAAACATTTTCAACTATAACTAGAAACTGAATAAAATTACTACTGCACTCTACTCCAGCCACAGTATCTTTGCTCATTTCCATCTTATGGCCTCTGCAGTTGCTTCTCCCTTTACCTGAAATTCTCTTCCCCAAGATTTTCACAGGCCATACCTGTCACTTCACTAAGTTTTTGTTTAACTGTCACCTCCTCAGGCCTTCTTTGACCTCATCCAAAATAACTCTGTCTCAGTCTATTTGTGCTGCTATAACAAAATACCACAGACTTGATCATTTGTAAACAATAGAAATTTATTTCTCACAGTTCTGAATTCCGGGAAGTCCAACATCAAGGGGCCAGCAGGCTTGGTGTCCTGTGAGGGCTACTCTCTGCTTCCAAGATGGCACCTTGTTGCTGCATCCTCCTAAGGGGAGGATTGCTGTATTCTCACATGGCAGAGGGGACAAAAGGGCAAAAGGGCACTTCCTTCAACCTCAAGCTCTTTTAAAAGGGTGCTAAACTCATTTGTGAGGGTAGAGACCTCATGACTTAATCATCTCCTAAAGGCCACTCCTCTGACTACTGTTGAACTGGGGATTAAGTTTCAACATAAATTTTAAAGGAGACACTGTCATTCAAACCATAGCAAACTCTGGCATTGTCTTTTATCTCACCCTGCTTTATTTTCCTTTATAAGACTTATTGATTTGTTTTTTCTAAGTTACCCATACTCCAAATGAGTGGGAAATAATTAAGCCCTTAGAAAAAAAGTAATTTTTCTAGAAGTAATAATTTTCTGAGCTAGATAGCTTACTCTGTTTAGTTATGTCACATATTTACAGCCTAAAATTTAGGTTGATGTGGTCACTGGGAAAAACTGAATCACTACCTTAATTTATCTACTCCATTGCTTTAAGTGAAAAAGCATATGCAAACAGCAATTTAAAGATGAAAGTAAGCAGTGTTTGAATTTAGGGTTTTGTTTTGTTTTTTTTAATCTTGAAACTGAGACAATGTCTTGTATTAGGCTGCTGACATACTTTTTCTATATTACATAAGCTTATGAAATACTCCTAGAAAATGCCTTCAATGTTTTTTATTTTTAGAAAGTCCAAAGATTAATGAACCTCATAAAAAATGATAAATTAAGTATTCCAGAAGCATATTTGCTAAATAAACCATTAAAGACTTTGGGTTTAAGAAAAGTTAAGGCTAGCGTCCAAGTCCCCAGGGGGAAGGGAAGCATCCACAGCCCAGCAGGCACCAAGGTGAGCCGAGACCTGCATGGCACTGGGGCTCAATCTAAGGCTCCAGGGGAAGGGAAGCACCCACAGCCCAGCAGGCACCAAGGTGAGCCAAGACCCGTGTGGCACCAGGGGTCCAGTCTAAGTCCCCAGAGGGAAGGGAACTGCCCACAGACCCAGCAGCCACTGCAGTGAACTGAGACCTGCACAACATCAGGGGTTCAGTCTACAGCCACGGAGAGCTGAAACAGGAGCCAAAGTGGTATAATATAGACACCACCACATCTTCTGTCACCACAAGGACAGTTTGCCACCACAGTAGCAGCCAGGGCCACTCTACAGACAACCTGCCACTCACTCAACTACACTGATATAAGAAGAGTCACCAGTACAGCCTACAAATAGAGGAGGAAATCTTCATCCCCATAACCAACCCCAAAATAACAGAAGAAGCAAGTTGTCTACCAGATGAACAAACATCAACAAAAAAATCCTGGAACTACAAACAAACAAGAAAATATGACACCATTGAAGGAATGCAGGAATGCTCAAATTTCAGATCCCATAGAACAGGGAATACTTGAAATGTCTGAAAAGGAATTCCAAGCAATGATCTTAAGAAAACTCAAAGAGATAAAAGAAGACCCAATAAGAGAACACATGTAAAAAGAAAAAATACCCAGAACATGAAAGAAGAAATTTACAAAGAGATTAATACCTTAAAAAAGAATGTAGCAGAACTCCTAGAAATGAAAGATTCACTCAATGAAACAAAAAAACACAACAGAGAGCTTGAGCAGCAGGCTAGAGCAAGCAGAAGAAAGAATTTCAGATCTCAAAGATGGTCTTTTTGAAATAACCCAGGCAGACAAAAAAGGGAAAAAAGAATTTAAAATAATGAGGAAAATCCAAGAGAGATAGCAGACAACCTTAAGTGCTCAACATTTGAACTGTTGGTATTCCAGAAGGGGAGGAAAAGGGAAAAGGTACTGAAAACCTATTCAAAAAAATAATAACAGAAAACTTCCCAGGTGTAGACCTTCAGATCCAGGAAGCTCAAAGTTCCCCAAAACAGATTCAATCCAAAAAGATCTCTCCAAGAAACATTACAATCAAATTTGCAAAGCTCAAAGAAAAAGAGAGAATTCTAAAAGCAGCAAGAGAAAAGCATCAAGTTAGCTATAAGGGAACCCCCATCAGACAAACAGCAGACTTCTCAACTGAAACCCTATAGGCCAGAAAGAGTTAAATGACATATTCAAAACACTAAAAGAAAAAAATTGGCAGCCAAAAATTCTTTACCCAACAAGGCTCTCCCTCAGAAATGAGGGAGAAAGAGTGTATTTCCCAGACAAACAAAAATTGTGGGAGTTCTCCACCACATGACCAGCCCTGCAAGAAATCACAAGGGAGTCCTTCATCTGGAATCTGAATAGTGATGATCACTATCATGGAATACATAAGAAAGGGCAAAACCCACCATTAAAACAAAAATGCCAGTGAGAAAGAGAAAGAAGCTAAATCATGCCACCTCAAATTTCCAACAAACATTGAAGAAAAGAAACAACAGGGGAAGTAATGATCAAAAGATATTTAAAGCATCTAAATAAAAAGCAATTAAATGACAGGAATTAAGCAACACTTGTCAACAGCTACCCTAAATGTGAATGGATTAATCTCCCCATTCAAAAGACACAGATTGACTGATCAGATAAAAAAAGCTAGACCAAAGTATAAGCTGTCTTCAAGAGACCCATCTCACGCACAGACAAAAAGTGAAGGGACACGCACAGTATACGTAATAACTTCGTATAGCATACATTATACGAAGTTATACGAGAATGAACAAAGCTGATGTGTGCATCCAATACTGGAGCACCCAGATGTATAAAGCAAACAGTCTTAGACCTAAAGAAAGAAATAGGCCCTAATATGTTAACAGTGGGTAACCTGAACACCCTTCTCTCAGTATGGGACAGATCTTCCAGGCAACAAATCAACAAAGAGACACCGGATTTAAACTATACCTTAGACCAACTGGACCAGCAGATAAATACAGAACATTTCACCCAACAACTAAAGAATATACTTTCTTCTGAATAGCACATGGAACATTCTCCAGGATAAACCACATATTAGGTCACAGATCTAGTCTCAGAAATTTTTTAAAAATTGAAATCATTTTAAGTGCCTTTTCCAGCCACAGTGGACTATAACTGGAAATTAATAACAAGCAAAACCCTGGAAACTAAACAATAGATTCCCCAGTGACCTATGGGTCCAAGAAGAAATTAAACAGGAAATCAAAATATTTCTAGAAACTAATGAAAATAAAGATACATCATACAAAACCTGTGGGATACTGCTAAAGCAGTACTAAAAGGCAAATTTACTGTAATAAATGCTTACATCAAAAGAATAAAAAGACTTCAAATAATCTACCTAACATTATGCCTCAAAGAACTTGAAAAACAACAACAATCCAATCATAAAGGTAGTAGATGGAAAGACATAATTAAGATCAGAGCAGAACTAAATGAAATAGAGACCCAAAAAACAATAGAAAAGATCAATGAAACAAAAAGTTGGTTTTTGAGAAGATAAATAAAATAGGCAAACCATTAGCTAAGTTAACAAAAAAAGAAGATAGAATACGCAAATAACAAAAATCAGATACAAAAAGGGAGACACTACAACCGATACCACAGAAATATGAAGAATCATTAAAGGCTATTATAAACAATTGTATGACAACAAATACGAAAACCTGGAAAATACAGATAAGTTTCTGCACACATAAAAACTACCAAGACTGAACCAAGAAGAGATAGAAAACCTACACAGACCAATAACAAGCAAAATGATTCAAGTGGTAATCAACTATCTTCCAACAAAGAAAAGCCCAGGCCCGGATGGCTTTACAGCTGAATTCTACCAAACCTTTAAAGAGGAATTCATACCAATTCTCCCCAAACTATTCCAAACAATTGAAACAGAAGTGATTCTCCCAAACTCATTCTATGAGGCCAACATAACTCTGATACCAAAGCCAGATAAAAACACAACAAAAAAACAAAATTATAGGCCAATATCCTTGAGGAACATAGATGCAAAAATCCTCAACAAAATATTAGCAATCATAATACAGAAAACACATCAAAAAAATTATACACCAGAATCAAGTGGGATTCATCCCAGGGATGCAAGGATGGTTCAACATACAAAAGTCAATAAATGTGATACATCAATAAAATCAAGGAAAAAACCATATGATTATCTCAATCAGTGCTGAAAAAGCATTTGACAAAATTCAACATCCCTTCATGATAAAGACTCTCAACAAATTAGGTCTAGAAGGAAAGCATCTCAACACAATAAAGCCATCTATGACAAGCTCAGCTCCAGTATCATTCTGAACGGGAAAAAAACTGAAGGCTTTTCCCTTAAGAACAGGAAGAAGACAAGAATGCCCACTCTCATCATTCCTATTTAGCATAGTGCCTGAGGTACTAACCAGAGCAATCAGGCAAGAGAAAGAAATAAAGGGCATCCAGACTGGAAAAGATGAAGATGAACTGTCCCTATTTGCAGATGACATGATCCTATATATAGAAAAACCTAAAGACCCAATCCAAAGACTCCTAGAGCTGGTTAATAATTTCAGTAACATTTCAGGACACAAAATAAATGACCCAAGTCAGTTGCATTTATATTCTCCAATAATGAACTAACAGAAAGAGAAATCAAGAAATTAAGCCCATTCACAATAGCAATGAAAAAAATAAAATACCCAGGAATCAATTTCACAAAGGAGTTGAAAGATCTCTACAATGAGAACTACAAACCACTATTGAAAGAAATTAAAGACACAAAAAAATGGAGACTTTCCATGCACTTGGATTATGAGAATTAAAATTGTGAAAAGGTCTATACTACCCAAAGTGGTTTACAGATTCAATGCAATCCCCATCAAAATGACAATGACATTCTTCACAGAAATGAAAAAAACAATCTCAACATTCATATGGAACAACAAAAGACCCCAAATAGCCAAAGCAGTCCTGAGCAAAATAAATAAAGCCTGAGGTATAACACTACCTGACTTCAAATTATACTACAAAGCTATAGTAACCAAAACAGCATGGTATTGGCATAAAAATAGACACTTGGACAAGTGGAGCAGAATTGAGAACCCAGCTATTACCCCTCAGGCTTACAGCCATCTGATATTTGATAAAGGCATCAAAAACATGCATTGGGAAAAGATTGCCTCTTCAGTAAGTGGTACTGGGAAAATTGGATATCCATATGCAGAAGAATGAAAGTAGACATGCTTCTCTCACTATATACTAAAATCAATTCAAAATGGATTAAAGTCTTAAGTATAAGACCTGAAACTGTAATATTACTAAGGGAAAATATAGGTGAAACACTTCAGGAACTAGGTCTGGGCACAGACTTTATGAACACAAGCCCAAAAGCAAAAGCAACAAAAGAAAAACTAAACAAATGGGATTATATCAAACTGAAAAGCTTCTGCACAGCAAAGGAAACAATCAACAGAGTAAAACAACAACCTATAGAGTGGAAGAAAATTTTTGCTAACTCTGCATCCAACAAGGGATTAATATCCATAATACACAAGAAACTCAAGCAATTACACAGTAAAAATACAAATAACCCAATTAAAAAATGGGCAAAGGAACTGAATAGTCATTTTTCAAAGGAAGACATACAAATGGCCAGTAGGTACATGAAAAAATGCTCAATGTCACTAGTCATCAGGGAAATGCAAATTAAAACCACAGTGAGATATCACTTCATCCCAGTTAGACTGGCTATAATCAAAAAGATAGAGAATTAAAAATGTTGGCAAGGATTTGGAGAGAAGGGAATGCTCCTACACTACTGGTGGGACTTTAAATTAGTACAACCACTGTGGAAACCAGTATGGATGTTTCTCAAACAACTAAAGATTGATCTTCCATAGGATCCAGCCATACCACTTCTGGGTATATACCCAAAGGAATGAAAATCATCATGTCAAAGGGATACCTGCACTCCCATGTTCATTGCAGCTCTCTTCACAATAGCCAAGACATGGAACCAACCTAAATGTCCATCAGTGGATGATTGGATAAGGAAACTGTGGTGTGTATGCACCATGGAATACTACTCTGCCATAAAAAAAGAATGAAATTTTCACATTTGCAACAACATGGATGAGCTTGGAGAAACTAATGTTAAGTGAAATAAGAAAGCACAGAGGGATAAATACCACATGGACTCAGTCATAATTGAGAGCTAAGAGAGAAAAAAGGAAAGAAAGAACGACCACAGTGGTGCGTTGGACTTACAGAGGGAGAGAACATACCTAGGGATACAAAGTGGAGTAGGGAAAGAGGGATGGGGAGAGAGGTTAGGATAATTGAGTGGGGGACACAGGGTAAAATTGCAATTTTTGGTAATGGGCATGCTGCCAGTATGGATCTGGCCATCACATTTTGGGCCCTAGCAGTGACAATTAGCTTTGTACCCCATGAATATTCATAATCAAAGAAAAGAAAAAAAGAAAAGTGAAGGCTAAATGTAAAAGACAAAATCACGAAGCTCTTCAAAGAGATATAGGAGAACATACTTACAACCTCAGGTTTTAGAAGATTTTTTTTAAAACAGAACACAAAAAGTACCAACCATAAACTAAAAGCGATACCATAAAAAGTAGTGTAAAATGCCATAAAATGGGACAGTTTTAATCCCATTAAACAAACAACAAAGGGCTTATTCACAGATCTTATAACAAACTCCCACAAAACAATAAGAAAAAATACAGCCCAGTAGAATGATGGTCAAGAGACCTGAGCAGGCACTTTACAAAAAGAATAATAATAATATACAAATGGCCAATAAATGTACAAAAAGAGTCTTAACCTCATTAATAACCAAAACAATGAAAATTAAAACCACAATAAGCAACTACTCATCCATTAAATTGGCAAAAATACTAACGATATAAGTTCTGGCAAAGATATTAGATGTTGGGCCTTAAAAACTAACGCCACCTTTAGTGACATTACAAGTGGTGCCATTATGGGTCCACAAGGGCATATTAACGTGGCAGCCTAAGATAGCACCAGGAGGAAGTAGGGTGGGAGTGTCTGCCGGAACTTTGCCTTAGCCCTTATTGGCCAAATATGCGCTTCCACGCTTGTGAACACTGCGTGATTGCAATAGCTAGGCATTGAGAAAGGATGCATGCTCTCATAACCTTTAAGCTGATTGGAGGATGTAAAAACCTCCCTTCCCCATTTGCCTTTAAAAGCAAGTGCTTGTGTAATAATAAACGGAACTGCTCGACAGAACCCCTGCTGCGTCTGAGTGTCCTTTAACGGACTGGTTGGGGCCTGTGGCTGTGCTCACCTCTCTTCATGGCTCTCTTCCCCCATCTCCTCCCAACAGAGACCGGAGGGAAAGAGGAATCTGGGCAATTCGCTCGCCCACCAAGGGAAAGACTGATAATGAGGTGTTTTCTTCTAGGGCTGTTTAGGTCATCCAGCAGTGGACCCATCAATAAGACAATGTGAAATCACTGCTGTAGGAATTTTAATTTAGTACAACTACTTTGAAAGCAATTTGGCAATACTTAGTTAAGTAGAAGAATAACAATCATAAAATCCAGCAATTCATATCCTGTAACTATACCCTAGAAAACCTTCTGCGCACCTAGATATACATACAAAAATGTTCACAGTAACATTATTTAATAGTCAAAACTGAGAACAACCCAAATGTCTTTAGCTGAAGAATAGATACATAGTCATACAATGGAATACTATCTAGCAGTAAAAATAAACAACATAACACTATTCCCCACAATATAGATGAATCTCATAAGTATAACCTGTATGAAGTAAGACCCAAAAGAATACCTAAAGTATTATCTAATTTATATAACATTCATAAATAAGCAAACTAAACTTTATATTTTAGGGAAACATACAGAAGTGATAAAAGTTTACAGAAAAGCAAAAATGTTTTAACCATAAAATTAATGATAATGGATGCTTCTAGTAGTAAGAAAAGAGTTAGTAATTGGGAGGAGACAGAAGTGGGGCCTTAGAGTAGTATTAGAGTTCTATTTCTTAATCTATATAATAGCTATGCAGGTGTTTGCTCTATAAATATTAATTATACGTAGAGTTATTTTTTTATACTTCTTTCTGTGTTCAAACTTTTTTAAGGTTAAATTTTAAAAGACTACAGAAAAAAATTATAATTTTTCCTAGCACTTCTCTTTTATTTCCTCACTTATGATCCATCAACAAATTCTAATGACTCCACCATTACAATATATTCGCCACAAGGGTATTTCAAAAAGTTTGTGGAAAAAATGAAATTAAAAGATGATATGAATCTCTCTATGAACTTTTTGAAAACCCCTCCTATTAAGCTACTTCTCACTTCTTTGGTCTCAGTCATCATATTATCTTTCCTATTCCATTGTAGTAGCCTCCTAACTGGTCTCTCTGCTTCTACTCCTTTCCCATATAGCCTATTCTTCATGGAGTATCCAGAGTGGATACTTTTAAAACATGTCAGATGCTTTGTTCAAACACTATGCGGCAGCCAAATGGACATTCTTGTTGTTTCTCCAATATGCCATGTACACTCTTGCCTCAGAGCTTTTGCAGTTGCCCTCTACCTGATTTACTCTAGACCCAGATATTTGCTCTCTCAATTCCTTCATCTCTCTGCTCAAATGTCACTTTATCAGAAATGTCTTCTTTCTACCTTATATAACACTTTTTACCCCCCTACTCTGCTTTTTTATGGTGCTTACCAGCTGACATATTAAATATTTTGTTTATTTTATATCTCTTCTAACTAGGTTGTAAGCTCCGTGAGAACAAGAATTTCATCTGTTTGGTGAATTGATGTATCCCTAGTTTCCAGAACAATGGATAGCAAATAGTATGAACTCCATACTTACTGAATGAATTTAAAAATGAAAACAAATATACCAAAGCATTAATAATAGTTATATCTGGGTAGAGGGTAAAAATCTTTGTGTTCTCTGGATTTTCCTAATGTTCTACTTTGAGCATGTATTAACTTTATATCAGAAAAACAAGTTATTGTTCTGAGACAGAAAAATAGCACCTAACTAAGCATCTGACAATTAGTAGACAATCAATAAACATTTATTAATTGGTATCTAATATAGATGAGGAAGACTAACATTGACCAACTTATTCATATGTATACACTATTTTTGTTCATCATAGTTTATTTAAGGTCTTTAATTTGCACTTTTCCGCTATTTGCATTGTTTCTTCCCAAAACACAAGAAATGGTCAACATATGTTTTTACTGTGAAATGCTATCCAGGAAATATCTATTCCGTATTATTAATTTTTTAAAACCTATAAAACTTTTACTTTTTATTTTTTATTTTCTATTTTTTTATTGAATAATAATTGATTATACATACTCTTGGGGCTCAAAGTTGATGTATGTTAATCAAATCAATATTATAAGCATATATATTGTTACAAATCATACTTATTCTTTATGCCCCTTATCCAGTCTGTCCCCCTCTCCCCTCCCTCCCCACTCCCACCTCTGATAACCCTGGATTTCTTCTTTCTTTCTGAAAGAGTAACAGTTACTCTGTTGATTTGTTGCCTAGATGATCCGTCCAGTGCTGAGAGAGCTGTGTTCAGGTCTCCCACTATTATCATAGAATAGATATTTCTATCACTCTGGAATGGGCTTTGTGGAGAGAGACATCCTCTTCTTTTCTTTAGTTTCCACAGTGACTCTCCTTTTGTCAATGCTTTCCAGTGCCTGAAGGGCCATCCGCACGGTGGTTGTGGACTCTAGCCGCTTTTGTGGCAATCATGGCTATTGTGTTGGCTGTGGTGAGCCACCCACATGGAGATGATGTTTTTGGTGTGCTCCTTGCCTGGTTGTGGGAGGAGGGGTTGGTCCCCACTCCATACCTCAGGACCCCAGGCGGGACCCATGGCAGCAGCAGTGTGCCTGGTTGCAGGACCAGAGTTCTTCCAGTAGAGGCTTGGTCACTACTGGGCTGAATGGAGATGTCAGGGGGCTATGTCTGAAGCCCTTGGCCCCCCACTGCCCCAGCTTGGGAGCCCAGATTGTTTCCTGCAGCAGCTCAGTTGTTGTTGCCTGACTGGGTGCAGGTGTTGGGGGGGTGTGGCCAAGGCCCGAGGCCCCCCACCATCCAGTTAGGGGATCTTGGGTGCTTCCTACAGCAGCTCAGTGGGCTGGTTGTGCGTGTCAGGTGGCATGGCTGAGGCCCAGGGGGCTTCTGGTCCTTTTAGATTTTATAGGTGTTTATTGGTGAAGTGAGACCTTTACTAATTAATATCAAACTTTGTCTCTGGTCTGTGGGTATTGTGGTTTTTCTTTCAGTTCTGCGTTGGATTATTTGCTGTTCCCACCACTTAAACTCTGCACTGGAACTAATTTGTTGTCTTTTGATTACTTCCTAAACTAATTTGTTGTCTTTTTAAACTCTGCACTGGAACTAATTTGTTGTCTTTTGATTACTTCCTAAATGGGGGAACTTCCTGTAGGGACCACCAAGTGAGCCCTGTGGTTGAGATAAATTGCTGCTTTGTTGCTGATTCCCTGGGGAAGGCTTTTTGTGAAGCTCAGGTTTTAATGGTTGACTTTGTAGGTACTTCCAGGTCTTATGAGGTCTGGCACACCTGGCTTGTGTAGAAACTCTGCTCTGGACCTGAGTCTTTTCAGCAAACTGCACCCCTTTCGTTCTATATTCCTGACCAATCTACACAGAGTGGGCCTATGCTGATTGGAGGGCAGATCAGCTGTGTATGCTGTGCCCCAATGTTCCCCTGTGGCCCATCTCCCCCACCACCTGCACTCCAAACACTTCCCATAGGACAGACCATTTGCTAGTCCCTTGCAATGACTCACTGGCCTCTGAGTGGCTCCTTTTTTCTGTTGTCTGTGGCTCCTCACTCCTATGTGGGTCCATGGGAACACTGTCAGTGGTCTTGCTGGCCTGGGGACCACCAGGGCCCTCTTCTCTCCTGCAGCCTCCAAAAACTTCATTGGAAGGTCACAGCTGCACAGCTCTTTTTTTTTTTTTTTTTACATTCTATGATGTTGTTGGGGAGCAGTTTGGTGGGGACAGGGGAAGGAGGAAGGAGATAGTGTGGGAGAAGGAGGAAGGAGGAGGGGTGGAGTTGAGGCCTGTGGCACCCCCCTCATTCCTGCATGGAAGACCAGGGTAATTCTACTGGTGGCTTGGTCATTGCTGAGCTATGTGCAGATGTCAGAGGGGTGTGGCTGAAGCCCTCACCCCACCACTGCCCCAGCTTGGGAGCCCAGGGCACTTCCTGCAGCAGTTCTGTGGTCGTCATTGGGCTGGTTGCAGGTGTCGGGGGTAGTGGCTGAGGCCTTCATACCCCCATCTCCCCGTTTTGTCAGCTCTTGTAACAATATATATGCTTATAATATTGATTTGATTAACATACATCAACTTTGAACCCCAAGAGTATGTATAATCAATTATTATTCAATAAAAAAATAGAAAATAAAAAATAAAAAGTAAAAGTTTTATAGGTTTTAAAAAATTAATAATACGGAATAGATATTTCCTGGATAGCATTTCACAGTAAAAACATATGTTGACCATTTCTTGTGTTTTGGGAAGAAACAATGCAAATAGCGGAAAAGTGCAAATTAAAGACCTTAAATAAACTATGATGAACAAAAATAGTGTATACATATGAATAAGTTGGTCAATGTTAGTCTTCCTCATCTATATTAGATACCAATTAATAAATGTTTATTGATTGTCTACTAATTGTCAGATGCTTAGTTAGGTGCTATTTTTCTGTCTCAGAACAATAACTTGTTTTTCTGATATAAAGTTAATACATGCTCAAAGTAGAACATTAGGAAAATCCAGAGAACACAAAGATTTTTACCCTCTACCCAGATATAACTATTATTAATGATTTGGTATATTTGTTTTCATTTTTAAATTCATTCAGTAAGTATGGAGTTCATACTATTTGCTATCCATTGTTCTGGAAACTAGGGATACATCAATTCACCAAACAGATGAAATTCTTGTTCTCACGGAGCTTACAACCTAGTTAGAAGAGATATAAAATAAACAAAATATTTAATATGTCAGCTGGTAANATAATATTGATTTGATTAACATACATCAACTTTGAACCCCAAGAGTATGTATAATCAATTATTATTCAATAAAAAAATAGAAAATAAAAAATAAAAAGTAAAAGTTTTATAGGTTTTAAAAAATTAATAATACGGAATAGATATTTCCTGGATAGCATTTCACAGTAAAAACATATGTTGACCATTTCTTGTGTTTTGGGAAGAAACAATGCAAATAGCGGAAAAGTGCAAATTAAAGACCTTAAATAAACTATGATGAACAAAAATAGTGTATACATATGAATAAGTTGGTCAATGTTAGTCTTCCTCATCTATATTAGATACCAATTAATAAATGTTTATTGATTGTCTACTAATTGTCAGATGCTTAGTTAGGTGCTATTTTTCTGTGTGCTCACCAGCTCCAGGCTTAAAGCGTCTGGGATTTGAAATGGCAAGAGGGAGCCATGCACTGCATGTAAAATTAACCAAAAGCTTAAAATAACACACTCAGGAGACTAGTTCAGCTTAAAAAAGTTATTTCTTATTCTAACATGAATTTCTACAACCTAAAGGCATTGTCACAAGTTGGGAGCATTATTTTTAGAACGAAGTGCTTCACTGTACAAGACACATTGACTAACCTGAATGTGTGCAGAGGGAAACAAGCACCCAAGATCGTTTGGAATCTGATTTGTCAGAGGAAAGACAATTGAAGGACAGGATATGTACAGACTTTTCTTCTGAAAAAAGTATATAGACATATTCTAGCTGTTTCAATACTTTTGAAGCATTATCATGTAGAAGTGATATTTTCCTGTGTATTCAAAATGCAGATCTCGGGCCGGCCCGGTGGCGCACTGCTACAGTGCGCCGCTTGGGAGTGCGGCGGCGCTCCCACCGAGGGGTCAGATCCCACATACAGACCGGTTCCCGCTCACTGGCTGAGCGAGGTGCGGGTGTGACACTGAGGGTTGCGATCCCGTTGCTGGTCCCAGTCCGGTACGGGCGCAACACTGAGGGTTGCGATCCGTTGCCGGACACGAAAAAAAAAAAAAAGACAAAATGCAGATCTCTGATTACTTTTCATTCATATGATTCAATAAATATTTACTGCACACCTGCCATGTGTCAGGCTCTGTGCTAAGTGCTGGAAATATATAGTGAACAAAAATTCTGGAAAGGGGTTTTAAAGGCACTAATCTATTAATCATTGATGAATTAAAATCACAATTGTGATATTAACTACAAAAAAAGGTAAAAAGCACTCTGAGTGCATAGAACTGGAGGATTTGATCTAATCAGGCAGGTCATGAAAGAATTAACTAAAGAAATTATTGTGCTTCTCCCACGTTTATCACAGCTCTATTTACAACAGGTAAGAGTTGGAACCAACATAAATGTCCATCAACGGGTGACTGGATATGGAATATGTGGCATATATACACAACGGAATACTACTCTGCCATAAAAAAGAATGAAATACTGCCATTCACAACAACATGGATGTACTTAGAGAAAATTATGTTAAGTGAAATAAGCCAGGCACAGAAAGAAATGCCACGTGTCCTCACTCATAAATGAGAGCGGAAGGAAGGAAGGAAGGAAGGAAGGAAGGAAGGAAGGAAGGAAGGAAGGAAGGAAGCAATAATCACAATAATTTGTCAAACTTTCAAAAGAAGAGAACAGAACTGAGGCCACCAGAGGAGGGAAGGGGGTGGTGGGTGTTAGCAAGAAACTGGTAAAGCGCCACAGGAAATGACTACATTGTATAATGATTAAACATAGTAATTATCCTGCTTTAAGCATCACATATTACACACAGGTATTGATATTCAATGCTTTACCCCACATATATGTACAATCAATTATGTTTCAATAAAAAAAAGAAATGATTGTGCTGAAATCTTAATTTGGTAAAAGATGAAAAAAATTGGAAAGAGCTTTCTAGGCTGAAGGAAGAGCATATGCAAAGACCCCATGGAAAAGTAGAACAAAGAAAGAAAAACTAAAAGAAGACCAGTGTGGCTGGAACTGATTGAAATTGGAAAGAGCTTTCTAGGCTGAAGGAAGAGCATATGCAAAGAGCCATGGAAAAGTAGAACAAAGAAAGAAAAACTAAAAGAAGACCAGTGTGGCTGGAACTGATTAAGTAAATAATCATACAATATAAAGCTGAAGAACTAGGCAGGGTCCAGAGCATGAAGCACTGATAGGCTATGATAAGGAATGTGTCTTTATCCCAAGAACAGTAAGAAGACAAAATATTTGAGTTAACTTCAAGAATTCAACGACATCTGCCTTAGAAAGAAGATTATAAGAATTTATCAACTAAAGCCACCCAACAATAGAATGGATTACCTCAGAGACCGAGTATCCAATTACTGCAGGTAATCAAGTAGAATCTGAATGATCATATTTCAAGAATGCTATATAAGGGACTCTGCATGTCTTAGAAAGTTACCCCTAAGGTTTCATCCTTTTCTAAGATTAAATGATTCCATTATTCAAACACCAAACACAGATTTTACAGGACACTCTAAAATTTAAATTTTCAAAGTGAAGTATTTATTGTTCATACCAACATGTGGAATTAAAATATTCAATTGCAGCTGCATGGTGTTTCTCAGGAAGAATCATAACATTGCACAATGGGACATCCATTTCCAGCTTTGACTGCAGTCAGGGAGTGGCTCCTTCTTCCTGTTCACTGCCTAGGCACAGTGTAAGCATACGGGAGAGAGTGCTCAAGTGAAAGACAGACATGAAAGACAGATCAGGAAGGGATCAGAGAAACAGATAACAAAGAACTCCAACCTAGTGCAGAACAAAGATTATTTTGTTGGCCACACTGATAAAGGTTTCTCATCTCTCCTTTCCAAAGAAGTAACTGGAAGGAAATATCAGAACACACTGCATAAGTATTTTAGTTTAAGTGAATATATATGCTGAAAATAACTATACAGTAAAATGCATATAGCTCTTATTCTAGAACATGGGTTGAGATATTAAAAGCTAATGTTTGACTGTCTTCATAAAGTACTGAGTTTAATGCCTTTGAATACTCTGTCTATAAATAATCTGACCTGCTATCTCTAGATAACACAGCTATTTCAATAGGCAACAAACCTTAAGTTAAACAGCGCCTACTTTACCATCAATGTCAAAAGTAGACAAAACCATCACTTAATAAAGGGCTATCTTGGCTAGGCTCATTTCCGCTGAATGTGACACATGTTATACTAGTAACAACTTCTTCACATCATACTCTTAGAGTAGGCACATGATAACTGGTGTTATCCAAACGAGGTTTATGTGACATCCACTTGCTAGTGGATTCTCCAACTGGTGTACTGCCATCCACAGCCCCTTAGTCCTCAGCCTCTCCTCATTTCATGTCTAATTTTTTCTATCATATATATTCCATTAAAACTTGAATTCATTCCATTTTGAACTGTCTTCTCTATTTGGCTGGGATCATTTTGAATTTTTATCCAGTGCTTAAAATGACAGTCTGATGCCATCTATCCATAAGATTGATATTCATGGTCTCTGTTCCACTATCTGAATCACTGAGGAAAATTACAAAGAACCAGTCCTAGGACAAGCTTCTTGCTGTCAGAAGGCCATTTACAAAAGATTGACTCACTTAAGAAAATGTGTCAAATGCAATACCAGTGCCATAAGCACAGCATATATGGGTCATGGATATTTGCTCTGCACATGCAGAGAATTCACAGAAATATGGCAGGAAATAAACACTCACTAGCTCAATTACAAGTCTTGTTTAGCAATAAGCTTATTTTTGCTATTGCCTATTCATCTGGATAATGTGTGAATTACTTTTGTTCTAAAACACCCACATACTATAACCACAGTGAACTTCTTGCCTTATAGATTTAACATGTCTATAAAAAGCAGATATTCAACCTCAGATGTCTGCTTCCTCTTAAGTGCACCTAACATTTTATATGATCATTACCAAACATAGCAACATTGACACAGGTCAATGGCCCTTATAGTTTAAAGAAAATAACTAAGTAAAAAGCCTAAAAAATGCTATAGATAACAATGAAAATTACTGTTTCGTTTTATTACTAACTACGGTATAATAAGACCCCAAAACTCATATTCATTAAGAAATGATAATGACTCCCTTACACAGCTATTTCTTCTTTCCCCATCTCATCCTCATTTCCTTCCTCCTTTGTCTATCCCCGAGGGAAAAATCCCATAAAGAGAAATAGTGTCCTAAGATGTAGAGTTGAATTTGAAGCAAATACTAGGCTGAGGAGAAAGGAATAATGGGTAAAAATCCATCCACTCACACAAGCCTGCCTTTTTCAAAGCTCTAACATACATATTCCTTTTTAAATTTTCATCATCATCATACATCCTCACATCAAATGCCTCCCATTGATTGAGCTGTCTTCAGTAAGGAATTCTCAGTCTGTCCACTTCTCTGCGTAGCCACCACCCTAGAAAAACTCACTGCTATCTCCTACCTGCCCTATTCAATAGCCTCAAAGCTGGTCACCATGATTCCTTTTACTTTTATTCCACTGTATTTTATTCCACACATTCTGTCCAAACTAATTTTTAAAAAAACATAAATTGATCACATCCCTTCCTTGCTTAAGACCTATCAATAGTTTCCTAACGTATTTAGAATAAAATCCAAACTACATAACACTGTAAACAAGATCCTGCATGATCCTTTGCTTGCATACCTCTCCAACCATATTCCAGGCCACTGTCCATTTTCATCATTTCAATTCAATCTGGCTTTTTGTTACCTCCTAGAATATTCACTCTAAAGTTTCTAACTGTGGGACCTGTGTATTTCCTAATCCTTCTACCTGAAACATATTAATTCCACTTCTTCATAAGGCTTCTGCCTGATCTTATATTTTGCTTTTAATGGACCTAAAGTGGATTCATCATAATTTGTGGTCCATTTATATTCTCATCGTTGGTCCATGCAAGCCATCTCTGCTTGATTTTTGTTTGTATTTTTATAATATAATAAACATCCGTGAAAGTATCATTCAACCTGAAAACTAGAACAGTGACAATAACTTTACCTATACGGACCTCCCCATTTTATTACCTGCCTGATCCCATGCAAGACAATCACTATTCTAAATCTCTTTTCACCATTCTTTTGCTTGCTTGTGTGTGTGTGTGTGTGTGTGTGTGTGTGTGTCTGTAAACTATATATGTATTCTTACAAAGGATTTTTTTAACTCTAAAAACCATGTATCATGCTGTACATATTCTTTTTAACTTTTCTCACTCAAAGTTATATTGCTAAGATTCATCCATATTGACACATGTAGCTATAATTAATTCATTTTGAGTGCTGAATAATATTCCATTGTGTGTCTTGAACACATTGTCCTTTTCTTATCAATATGTAATAATTCTTTGTATATTCTTGATATCTAGTCATTGTTGGTTATGTATATTATAAATACCTTTCCAAATTTATAAGTTGCCTTTTTGCATTCCTTAAGATTTCACTTGAAACAGGCATGCCACTGCCATGGAACCACCCAGGATCCTACAGCATGGAGCTGTGGGCCGCCACCCCCACCAACAACCAGACAAGAAGCATGCCAGAAGCACCACTTCCCCTCAAGTAGCCCACCATAGCCACCACAATAGCCACAGCTGCCACAGAAGTGGCAAGATGACACAGCAGTTGACACAGCCACCATGCAGGTAGCCTGCCAGACACTCGACTGTGTTGACAGAATAATGAATATGTTCATAATATTGATTTCATCAACATACATTGTACACAGGTGATGGTAGTCAACATTGTTACCCAAAAATAATCAATTTGCTTCAATAAAAAAAAAAGATTTCATTTAATGATAGTAAGGTCATAGTTTAAAACTTTCCTTTTATAATAAGCATTCTCTGTGTCCTGCTTAAGATAGCCTACCATATCATAAGCTTCAGATAATATCCCCAATATTCATAACTAAACATTTTAAAGTTTGAATGGGACATTTAAGTCCTTGATTAGTCTGGAGTTGATTTTTGTGTATGGTGTAAAGTAAATATATTCAATTTCTTTTTTTCTATAAAGTAAACCTGTTTTTCTAGTTCCATTTATTGAACAATCCTTTCTTTCCCCATTAATTTGCCATACTATTTCTGTTCCATAGGTGTGAGTCTGTTCTGCACTCTCTATTTTATCTCATTTGTCAATATACCTATCTCTACACCAGTACCACACTATCTTTAATTATTTTCACTAGCTTCATAATAAGTCATTACACATAATAGGGCAAGTCCTCCTTCCTTACACTTCTTTTTCAGCACTGTGTTGGCTATTCTTATCCCTTTAGTTTTCTAGTACAGGGATCTGAACCTTGACCTTGGTAGTAATAGGGCAAGTCCTCCTTCCTTACACTTCTTTTTCAGCAGTGTGTTGGCTATTCTTATCCCTTTAGTTTTCTAGTACAGGGATCTGAACCTTGACCTTGGTAATTTTCCATATACTTTTAAATTAGCTCATCAAGTTCCATGAAAACCATTTGGAGCTTTTCATTTGAAAAGCATTGACTCCATAGATAAGTTTGGAGAGAATCAATATTTTTATACTAATTTTCTATACATTAAAATGATATATATTTCTAATTATTTAGGGTTTGTTTAATCATTCATTTTTGTTTTTGCAATTTTCCCATGTAACTGCTGCACATCTTTTCTTGTATTTACTTTCAGATACTTAATATTCTCTGACACTACAAAATATATGACATAGACCAAGAGAAATTAGTAAAAATAAATGATAGATATGAGTGTACTACCAAGAATGCAACTCCAAAATATAAGCGGAAAGAAAATATGAAAGTAAAATTATGAATTATGAAAGAAAAAAGGGAAAAATCTAATACAAGTCTACCTGGAAAAAGAGTTCAAAGAGAAATAATGGGAAAGATGCAATATCTAAAGAGACAATAGATGCTAATTTTCCAGAATTGATTAAAGATTTGAATCCAGAGCTGATATATTACATTAAAACTACAGAACACCAAACACAAAAAGAAAATGCTAATATCAACCAAAGAGAAAAAAAACATATCACCTAACAGGGAATAACTTCTCAAGAGCAACAAGTAAAATCAGAAGAAAATGAAATAATGTCTTCAAGGTTTTAAGAGAAAATACCTGCCAAGCTAGCATTCTACATCCAACTAAACTAACACTCAAGAGGGAATGAAAAACAAAGAAATTTTTAGACAGCATAATTTGAGGTAGCAAAAATTTAGACAAAAAAAAAACTACTAGGGAATTTACTTCAAAAAGAAGGAACAGATCCCAAAAAGAAAGCCTAAGCTATAAGAAAGACAATAAGAAAAGCCTGAAGTCTGTGAATAAATCTAAATAAAAACTAGTTGCATAAAACAAACAACAATAATGATGATCAATTTGGAAGTATAAAAAAATATAAAACTAAATTACTAGACAAGAACAAGTAAGTTCGGGAGAGGAAGGTGTTAATGATCAGAGTTAAAGTGCCTTAATGTTTTGTCATTGAAGAGAAAGATAGGTATTGATTAATTTAGACTTTGTTTAGTTAAATGTATTCTATTTCTGAAACTTTTTTTTACTGTAACATCTAATAACAAAAACAAAAGAAAATCTGTGTGACTAAAAAAATATAGTAAAAAAATAAGAAGAATAACATCAAACAATGACCCTTCAAAGCAGTCAGTGGAATCAAAGAAAAGAGATTTCAATATGCAATTACAGGCTATTTATAGAAAAATAAAAAGCTAAATGATATTGGAGACCTAGTAAAGATAAAATGTGTCCCTTCTCCTATAAGAAAAAGGCAAAGCAAATCAGAAACACCAAGAAAAATAAAAACCTTACAAATAAGTCAAAGTACAAATACTTAAAAAAATAAAAAAGAAGTTAAAATTAGACATGATTTTAAGCAGATGGGGAGCAAAAGAAAGAGAAGTCTATTTCACCTTGATGCTAGAGACATTCTCCTTTAATTGGCAAAGATTGTGAGTGAGACTGGAAATAAACAGAAAGAAATATATTATAGCTCACTAAAGTGGGCTCTGGTGTCATAATAATGTAAAATGTTTTCAATTTTTAGAATCAACCTATAGACAAAAGATAGAAGATTTTATTATGCTTACAGAACAGAATGTAAATATTATCAACCTTGAAAATGTTAAAGATATGGTTGACAGAAGATTGGAGATAGAGTGCAGAGGAGAAAGGAAAGTAAGGAGCATTAATATCTCCATCTTGCAAGACGGAATTTAAGAGATAAGCTTATAAGTTGAGAGAGATGATTACATATTTTTTTAAGGAATGGGTTTCCATGCATTACTTAAAGTTACAAAGGTAATACAGAAAAATTTTTAGTGATATAACCATTAAAAATGATAAGTTGAGAGATATGATTACATATTTTTTTAAGGAATGGGTTTCCGTGCATTACTTAAAGTTACAAAGGTAATACAGAAAAATTTTTAGTGATATAACCATTAAAAATTGAGAAGAGAAAAAAGGTGCAAATGAGGTAAATCCTCATCTGTTGTGAAGCATTAAATGTCTAAAGTTGAGAAATTAAGAATAATACATACATATTATTAAGAAATATGAAGGTAGCCACCAGAAACATTAAAAATCGAAGAGGTTAAAAACAGCTCCCACTTACTTCTGGGACAGAGGTAAAGGGGGGTGATATAATATGAAACTAAAGCTCAGCAGGGTCCAGACTCTAATGAAGCCTCATCAGTGGTTAAGTATTTTGGTCTTTTTCCAAAGTGCAGTTGGAAGACACTGAGTGTTGTTTTTGTTTTGCTTTGATTTTTTAAGTATGTATATCTGGGTTTATGTGTGCCACGAGAAGGGAATGGGAATCAGATATGCAATAAAAAGATACCTCTGCCTGCAGTGTGGAGAATGGATTGGAAGAGTACATGCCAGCAACTATTTCTGTAATTCAAGCGAAAGTTGGCAATTTATGTGAAACAGCCAGTACACTGTCTTACATACAGTTTTTCTCAGTTATAGAGTAAAAATGATTACCAAATCAACTCACTGAAACAAAAGCACTGGGATATTTTGACACATATTTCTGTTTCTCACATATAATGAAATTTCACAGAAAGAAAAATAGTCAATATCTGTCATCCACAAATAAGATAAAACAAAACAGACATTAAGCCATGGATGTTAATTCTATTTGTATATACATTCATCTAACTCTGTCTGGCTATTGCTCAGTGATAACATTCTAAATGAACTATCATGGTTAAAACTAACTAATGTACTCTTAAATTGGATTTTTAAGAACAAGGAAAATGATAATTACTAAAAGTTTACCTTCTATTACTACTAATTAAGAGTATATTTTCCTTAATCACGTGCTCTCCATCCTCTACATCTATGCACACACTTGCCAAAAATTTCATTCGACCATCAGTAAACATGTATTCACCAGTTACTCTATTGATATAAATGTGAATAAGCTAAAACTTTGGGTCTTAAGGTGCTTACACTCTAGTGCTGAATTCTGTCTAATTAACTTTTATTCTAAATTCAAAGTAATACAGAAAAATATACATTGCAAAATTGATCTACAACATTCAGGGGACATAAAAAAGAGAACACAGTACATTTTGATAGAAGTGGAAAATCAATGGGTGAATACACTAATTAATATTCTTCCCCATGTCAGAACAGAAAGGAAGAGTAACATTTTGGGCTTTCTTCCTTGTTAAACCCTTCTTCATTGACTTTTTTTTCTTTCCTAATGTTCTCTAAAAGGCCAAATTATATTAGGATTTAGTAGAGGGAGTCAATGTGTTTGATTAAGAAAAGCAAATGAATATAGAATTTAATCAGTAGAATTATTGGGATTTCACACTGTATGTTACAGAAATTTTTAGTGCTATTTTAAAACAAATTATGTAACCTTACTTTGCAGTCAAGCAGAATTTATTCTATTTCTTTCTTGTCATCTTGTATTAAACTTGGACTATATCTAGACTATATTAATGATTTATTATTGTGCTTTTTCTCATCACAAACCAGATCTCCCAAATATATATTCTTATTACCATTTGTGAACAGAAGATCCATAAAACCCCACAAACTCCTACTATATGAATAAGAGCCTAGCAAACAGGATAGCTGTGTCATCATCACACAAAAACAAAACCAACATTATAAAGCCGAAGCAACAAACTCAAACCCTCTGTTTCTTTTTTTTTTTCTCCCCCTTCGGAGACTTTTCTTACATTATTGTCACTAATAAGAGAGCTTATCAGTCCAGTATTCCAAGTCCAGACAGTTTTCATATTGCCATGTTGTATCTCTCTATCTCATTGAGGTTTCAACACACGAACAACTAATCTTCAGTCCATTAATAATAACAATAATAATCCCTATCATTTTGAGCTCTTGCCATGTGCAAGGTACTATGAGTTAAGTACTAAGACTGATACTATTATTATCTCAGATTTTCAGATGAGGAAATCAAGTCTTAGAGAGTAAGAAGATTACAAAACTAGAAGTGAAGATTTAGGGATTGCTGAAATTTACACAGCAAATAAGTGGTGGAAGAAGCATTCAATCAGGTCTGACTCTAGAGCCCAAGTTCTAATGACATATTAATCACACCTGCCCATGTTCTTGCCATCATAAAATGTCTAGGTCCTCTGCCTACAGTATCTGCCCAAGTTAGAGAATTCATATTCTGTTAATTTACTACTTCTTTCAAACCAAGATGTCGTTTTGAAATTAGAATAATCTAGGCTTACACTGAACAGTCTTCTTACTGAATGGACCAGATCAAAATCAGTGAGTAAAATGAAAGTCTGACTTCACCTTTTGTCTTCCATGTTCCAATAATCAAATTATATTTTCTACCAACTCTAGTCCTCTGAATATGGTCATGCCCACCAAATTTTTCCCAATATTGCCTAGATGGTCCACCTTATCACACACAAATATAGGTGGTTCTAGAGTTCTAACTCAATTTACTTCAGCTCCCAGAAATCCTCAAACCAAAGAATTCAAAAAAGAGTTGAAAAAAGATATGAAGAATAACTATCCACAATTGGGAAAAGTGCCATAAAAAGAATATGTAAAGTGCCTATACCCAAAGATGAAAGTACTTTCCACAAAGAAAATTAGAGAAGGCTTCAAAATATGAAAGTTTAATTGCGAGAAAAACAAGTAAAAGTAGTTGGCCCTTCATATCCTGCATCCATAGATTCAACCAACTGAGGATCAAAAATATTCAGGGGGAAAAAACTGCAACTGTACTGAATATGCACAGACTTTTTTTCTTATCATTATTCCCTAAACAATACAGTATAACAACTATTTACATAGCAATTATATTACATGAGGTACTATAAGTAATCTAGAAACGACTTAAAGTATACAGGAGGATGTGCATAGATTATATACAAATACCACACCATTTTATATTAGGAACTTGAGGGATTTTGGTATCAGCAGGAGGTTCTGGAACCAATCCCCCACAGATACTGAGGGACAACTGTACAAGGCAGGACAAACTGAGTGAAGAGCACTGGTAAAATTAAGCTAGAGAGATAAATGGGGACCAGATCACAGAGACCCAAAATACTGTGCCAAGAATTTTGCACTCTATTTCAAAAGAAAAGAGAAAGCAGTGACAGATTTTTAGTGAAGGAGTTGCCACATATGTGCTTTTAAAAGAGCATTCTGCAAGGTTCTGTAGGCACAGAGGAGTCTTCAAAATAAACATTTTCCTTAAAATAATGAAAGGAAAAGTAAGATGATGTTACTTTTCTTTAAAAGAAATTAATATTGGGGCTGGAATGAGGATGAAATGGCTATCATTGTATTTAATACATGTGAAGTGTTAAAAACTAAATGAGAGTAATGTGTTTGCAAATCAGTCTGATGCTCATTTTCTGTAGCAATTTAGAGTTAGACACTAATTTAGACTCTGCACTGAATACCTCAGATATATGCTACAGAGATCATGCTTCACTGGATTGGTTTGTGTATTTTTTAAAATGAAAATCTAAAATTACTTTAACATTGAAATTACAAAATAGTTCTTCATTTACTCAGTGCTACGAATAAACAAGTTGTTTCTAAACTACCTCTCCTACTTATATTATGGCTGAATAGTTATTTTGTAACATTTATGTCAATACTATTATACAAAAATTTCTCCCAGGTGATTTCTTTCACAAAATATTGCTAGTTGATATATTCCATGACTCTTTTATCCCTTTCCTAGTGCTCATAGAAATATTTAACAAAATATTAATAGCTCACAGTTACTGCACACCAGTTATGTGCCATGCACTGTGCTAAACATTCTACACATACTATCTTATTTAGTTCTCGCAGCAACACCATGAAATAAGTACCATAATTATCCCCCATTTTACCATAAAGAAACTGAGGCTTTGATAGTTTAAGCAACTTGCAGAAGGACAAATACTTGGCAAGTAGCAGAGCCAGAATTAGAATACAAGAAAATTAACTTTAGAGCACATGCTTTCAACCACCCATCCTATGGAATTATAATAATTTAAATGAACAAAATACACTCTATAGTTTTTATATCAAATAGTCAATATGTAGACCCTAAGTAGATGTTTAAAACACTCCTTCAGAAATACTGCCATTTGCTACAACATGGATGAACTTGGAGAAAATCATGTTAAGTGAAATAAGCCAGGCACAGAAAGAGAAATATCCCATGTCCTCACTCATAAGTGGGAGCTAAAATATGAGTATTTTTCTTAAAAAAAAGAAGAAAGAGAGATATGACAATTACAATAACAATGAATTCTCAAAATGAGAGAACAGAAGTGAGGTTACCAGAGGTGAGAAAGGGGGAAGGGAAGGGGGTATAAGAAAGGAATTGGTAAAGGGCCACAAAGAACAATTTCAATGTATAATGTTGAATATACTAATTACCCTGATTTGAACATCACATATTGCACACAGGTATTGATATTCAACTCTGTAGCCCACAGATATGTACAATCAACAAACTACATCACAATAAAAAAAATTCGTCAATAAATAAAAAAAATAATAAAACACTCATTCACATCACTTGAAGTCGTCCATTCAACAACCATTTATTCAATAAATATTTCTGAATATGTATTATACTTGTTGTATGTTAGACAGTGTTCTAGGTACTGGGTGTTCACCAATGAAGAAAACAGCCAAAATACTCAGTCACCATTCTAGTGAGAAATACAGATAATAAACAACAAAAAAATATATAATATGAAGCAAAAAGGTCACAAATGTTTTGAAGAAAAATAGTTGTTTCTGGGCCGGCCCGGTGGCGCACTGCTACAGTGCGCCGCTTGGGAGTGCGGCGGCGCTCCCGCCGAGGGTTCGGATCCCACATACAGACCGGCCGCTCACTGGCTGAGTGAGGTGCGGGTGCAACACCGAGGGTTGCGATCCCGTTGCCGGTCCCGGTCCGGTACGGGCGCGACACTGAGGGTTGCGATCCGTTGCTGGTCACAAAAAAAAGACAAAAAGGAAAAAAAAATAGTTGTTTCAAAGAAAAATAAAGCATGTTCAGGACTGCCATGGAAGTATTTTTCTTACCAGAACACATACAAAAGCAGAATGGCAGGTGTCAGCCAGTTATGTTACCAGAGCTACCACTCTACTCTGACATCCATCCTGAGGAGCAGTCTAGTTCCCTATGCCAACCTCCTTCCCCTTCCTAATGACACCCTATCCTTTCTCTCTCAACAATCTTATTTCCATATTCACCATCCTTCCACACCTTCATCCTCTGAGAAGACACTTGAAAACTGTGACTTGTTTTCATGACTCAGATAAAATTTCATTTTTCTGTGAAATCTCCCTTGATCCACCACCCTGTTCCTCCTCTGCACTATCTCTATACCTTATACATATTCTTATAACTGTATGCACTATACTATGTTATATTTATTAATTCACATCTCTTTTCTCTATTCGAGTGTAAACATTCATTTTGTTATATTTAGCACTCAGAACAATCCAATGCCCTATCTCTAAGTAGGTACTCAGTATAAATTAAGAGATTGACAAGCTGTGTCCTAAAAAACAAATTTAATATTGCTGTTATTGGAACAATAAAGTAGCAGAATTAGCAAAAGAGGCTAAGAAGATAGGCAGAAATTGACTTATGAAAGTCCTCATATGCTAGACCAAGGAGTATATATCCTTATCCTATAGGCAATGAAATGCATAGACAGGAGAAAACTTTAGACCTAGGTATACCTGGGCCCTGTTTCACATCCACCAATCAGTTGTACAAAACTGGGAAGATTATGTAACCACGAGGAGCTTTAAACGTCTTCATTTGTTAACAGCAATAATAGTATCTGTCTTACAAATTTGGTGTGAGGATCCAAAACAATGTTTATAATGCATCTAGCACCGTGCCTAACACACATACACATAAAGAGATGCTCGATAAATGGTACTTATATTTATTATAAATTATGTAAGGACAGGAGGGACATGAATAAATCTGTATTTTAAATAGATCATTCTGTAAGGGCATGAAAGATATAGCAGAGAGAAGAAACTAGCAGTTGGAAAAACACGCAGAAGGCTATTTTTGAAATGTCCAGAAGAAAACTAATGAGAACCTCAAGTAAAAAAGAAACAATGAGGATGGGGACCAAAGGATGAACTTGAAAGGTATTTAGGAAAAATAATTGATAAGATTTGGTAACTAATCATATATGGGAGATTGCTATATAACAATGAAGAACAGTAGTTAGAAATATCAATAGGTTAAAGACCAGATATATTAAATAGATGTTGGTAAGGCCGGCCCGTGGCTCACTCGGTAGAGTGCGGTGCTGATAACACCAAGGTCACGGGTTCAGATCCTATATAGGGATGGCCAGTTTGCTCACTGGCTGAGCGTGGTGCTGACAACCCCAAGTCAAGGGTTGAGATCTCCTCACCGGTCATCTTTTAAAAAAATAAAATAAAATAGATGTTGGTGGATTTTTTAATAATAAAAAGATACTTCTAAGAGCATAACAGCTAGACTAGTAGGATGGGAATGGTGACTGTTAGGAGCCTGAAGAGAGGTGGGACAGATCTAAGGGGAGATCAAAACATGGAAGGAGATTTTAGAAAGCAGATGTTTGTAACTTGTTGGAGATAGGTCAGGAAGCAAAAAGACATACTAGTGAAAGATATCTTTCATTTAAAAAAAAGCTCATAGAACTAAACAGCTCTAAAGTTCCAACTCATAAGTTCATGGGAAATACTATGGGTTTGATTGAGTCTTGACATTCAAACTTCACTCCGCAAGTAAAAAATCTGGCCTGATTTTTTTAAATCTATTATGTTTACCTTTTTTTCTTTTGGTTCATATTCAGACTCCTTTATTAGGCAACTCAAGCCACTTAGGCTTTGTGTGGCTTGGAAAATAAGAAAATAAGCAAATAACATAAAGAGAAGAAAAAAACTAAAGTCATGAATGAATCTTTCCTTGTTTATCATTTCAAGCAAGTGCCCGAACTAAGGATGAAAAACTTACGTTAAGGAATCACAACACTGTTTGAAGAAAAAAATGAGCCAAGTAGAATTTTTAAAGAACTATATATGTTATAATCAGCAGTCAAAAATTGGGGATCTATCCAAGGACTTAAACATAAAATTGTGTATAGCCTATTAAAAGTGATAGATCATTTGGAGAAGAATATTGAAACTTACATGATAAATTGTCTAACACTTTTAATTCAATTGATATCTGCTTAGGATTAATAGCTACTGTTTCATCTGAAAATTTCAGGGAAAGAACAAGAACAATGATTTTAATAAATTATTAAACAGCTTTATAGTTTATTAATAAACAATTTAAAATATTTAATATATTGCATGACATTGAATATGTTATTTGACATCCCCATGCCTCAGTTTCCTCACCCAAAATTAAGGGGATTATCACTGTTGATCTTTAACTTAAGGTTCTTAGAACTCTTACATTCTATGAATCTATAAAACAATAAATTGTATTATA
Source organism: Galeopterus variegatus (assembly GCF_000696425.1). Lineage (NCBI taxonomy): Eukaryota > Metazoa > Chordata > Mammalia > Dermoptera > Cynocephalidae > Galeopterus > Galeopterus variegatus. Next base: position 198,071 of record NW_007726884.1, read on the forward strand.
CAGACTGTTAAATGCTATAGGAGTTCAGAGGAGTAGCATTAATCTTGACTGGAAACCACACTGTAGCAGAAAGGGAAAAGTCAGAGAGTAATAAAAATCATAGGTGAACCATTAATATATGTCACCCCCCTCATTTAATTTTCACACAGAGAGACATACATACTATGAAGTTTCTGTTTTTATATTTATTTAGTTGATTAAGACACCACAGCAGATAGATAGCTAGTAAATGATTAAAATAGGATTTGTTCTCAAGTGCATTCTCCTGAACACTAGGCTGTACACCCTTCCACAAATACCTGGTTTTGAATTATCATTCAGCAACTTGCTGCAAAGCATGTCATATTTGAAAAAATAAAATAATGCATATAAAATATACTTATTAATAGTTCCCTTCTTTCCCTGAAGTATACTAAGTTTCATGTAGGAGGTAATATTTAAGTTAGGGCTTAAATTGGACAAAAAAAATACCATGTTGATATAGAAAAGTTGTTCAAAAAAGACTCAGAAAAACCTTTATTTTTATTTAACATCATGAAGGGTTTTACAAGATAAGTTCAGAAGAAAAGACAAATAAGGAAATAAGAGGGAAAAAGGACCACAGTTATTGATCTTAATTTAACTGAACCAAATGGAAGTAAACCTCTTTGGAGAAGATAAGACTCTATTCAACAGAACAGAGCCTTTTAGAGAGTACAGGAAAACACAGCTCATTCTGGGTGTTTAGAAAAAAAAACTCTATTTCCAGGCAAAAGCTTATTAATAGTCATATAAAAAGTAATTCAGCAAACAAATGCTAAGTAATTACAATGTACAAAGCTCTATGTAGGTTGCCATGGTAGACTGAATAATGGTTACCCAAACATGTCCACATCCAAATCTTTGGAACCTATAAATGTTACCTTATATGGCAATAGAAACCTTACACATGTGACCAAATAGAAGATTTTAAGATGGGAGATTATCCAGTTTTTCCTAATGGTCCCACTGTAATTGTGACAGTCTTTATAAGAGGGAAGCAGTAGGAAAAAGAGTGAAAAATGCACTATGATGATGGAAACAGAGATTGGACTCTGAAGATGGTAGAAGGGACCATAAGCCAAAGAATCAAGGTGGCCATTAGAAGCTAGAAAAGGCAAGGACATGGATAGTCCCTCTCAGAGCCTCTGAAAGGAAATTCCTAATAATGCCTCTACCCAGTGAAGCTAATTTTAGATTTCTGACATCCAGAATTAAAAGATGGTAGAAGGGACCATAAGCCAAAGAATCAAGGTGGCCATTAGAAGCTAGAAAAGGCAAGGACATGGATAGTCCCTCTCAGAGCCTCTGAAACGAAATTCCTAATAATGCCTCTACCCAGTGAAGCTAATTTTAGATTTCTGACATCCAGAATTATAAGAAAATAAATTTGTGTTGTTTTACAAAAAAAAGAAAACTACAAGCCAATATCCTTGATGAACTTAGATGCAAAAATCATCAACAAAATACTCGTAAACAGAATACAGCAGCACATCACATAGATTATACATGATGATCAAGTGGGATTCATCCCAGGAATGCAAGGATGGTTAAACATATGCAAGTCAATAAATGTAATACACCACATCAACAAAATCAAGAACAAAAACCATACAATCATCTCAATGGAAGCAGAAAAAGCATTTGACAAACATCAACATTCCTTTGGGATAAAGTCTCTCGATAAATTAGGAATAGAAGGAAGGTATCTCAGCACAATAAAAGCCATATATGATAAACCCACTGCCAATATCATCCTGAATGGGGAAAAACTGAAAGCTTTCTTCTTAAGATCAGGAACAAGACAAGGATGCACATTGTCACCACTCCTAGCTAATATACTATTGAAGTACTTGCCAGAGTGATTAGATGAGAAAAGGAAAAAAAGGACATCCAAACAGGAAAAGAAAAAATCAAATTTTCCCTTTGCAGATGACAGGATTCCATATGTAGAAAACCCAAGAGACTCTACCAAAAAAACTCTTAAAGATGATAAACAAATTCAGGGGCCAGCCCAGTGGCGCACTGGAGAGTGTGCTGCTTGGGAGTGCGGCAGCGCTCCCGCCGAGGGTTCGGGTCCCATGTGGAGACCGGTTCCCGCTCACTGGCTGAGCACGGTGCAGGCGCAACACCGAGGGTTGCGATCCCGTTGCCGGTCCCCGGTACGGGCGCGACACCGAGGGTTGCGATCCCATTACCGGTCAATAAAAAAGGTAAAAAAAAAATTCAGTAAGGTTGCAGGATACAAAATCAATATACAAAACTCTGTAGCATTTCTATACTGCAACAACAAACTAGTAGAAAAAGAAATCAAGAAAGCAAGACCATTTACAATAGTTGCCAAAAAAAATAAAATACCTAGGAATAAATCTAACCAAGGAGGTGAAAAATCTCTACAATGAGAACTACAAATTGATGTTTAAAGAAATTAAAAAGGACACCAGAAGATGAAAAGACAGTCCTTGTTTATGGATTGGAAGAATCAACATAGTGAAAATGTCCATATTACCCAAAGCCATATATAGATTCAATGCAATCACCATCAAAATACCAATGACATTCTTCACATAAATAGAAAAACCAATCCTAAAATTTGTATGGAACAATAAAAGACCTCAAATAGCCAAAGCAATCCTGAACAAAAAAAGTAAAGCCAGAGGCATTGCACTATCTGACTTCAAACTGTATCACAAATCTATAGTAACAAAAACAGCATGGTACTGGCATAAAAACACACACTCAGGCCAGTGGAACAGACAAGAGAACCCAGAAATCAACACACATATTTACAGCCAACTGATCTTCAACAAGGGCACCAAGAACATACTTTGGGAAAAAGACTGCCTCTTCAACAAATGGTGCTGGGAAAACTAGATATCCATGTGTAGAAGAATGAAACTTGATCCATATCTCTCACCATATACCAAACTCAACTCAAAATGGATTAAAGACTTCAATATAGGACCTGAAACTTTAAAACTCCTAGAAGAAAACATAGGGAAAACACTCCAGGATTTAGGACTGGGCACAGACTTTATTAATAACAGCCCAAAAATACAGACAACTAAAGAAAAAATAAACAAATGGGATTATATCAAACTAAAAAGCTTCTGCACAGCAAAGGAAACAATCAACAGAGTGAAAAGACAACCTACAGAATAGGAGAAAATATTTGCAAACTATGTATACAACAAGGGATTAATATCCAGAATATACAAAGAGCTCAAACAACTTTACAGCAAAAATAATAAAAACAAGTAATCCAATTTAAAAATGGCAATCAGATTTTTTTTTTAAATCCAATTCAAACGTCTGAATAGACGTTTCTCAAAGAAAACATACAAATGGCCTACTGGCCATTTGAAAAAATGCTCAACAACACTAATCATCAGGGAAATGCAAGTTACAGCCACTTTGAGATATAATAGCCAGTCAAACTGGCTATTATAAAAAAGATAGAGAATAACAAATTCTGAAGAGGATGTGGAGAAAGAGGAAAACTTCTGCACTGTTGGAGGGATTATAAATTAGTACAGCCTTTACAGAGAACAATATGGAGGTTCCTCAAACAACAACAGATAGAAATACCATATGATCCAGCAATCCCACTACTGGGGATATATCCCAAGGATTGAAATCATCATGTGAAAGGGATACCTGCACTCCCATGTTTATTGCAGCTCTATTTACAATAGTCAGGTGATGGAACCAACCTAAATGTCCATTGATGGATGACTGGATAAGGAAATTGTGGTGTATATACACAATGGAATACCACTCAGCAATAAAAAAATAATAATAATGAAACTCTTGTCATTTGCAGCAACATGGATGAGCCTGTAGAAAATTATCCTAAGTGAAACAACCCAGGTACAGAAAGGAATACCGCATGTTCTCATTCATAAACAGGAACTAAATCCATATATAAACAAATAAACAATAAAGAGAGACAGAGAGAGAGAAACAACAATCACAGTAAAACACTGATCTTTCAAAAGAGAGAAAGGAACCATGGTTTTTAGAGGTGGAAAAGGAGAGGGGAGGGAGAGAGGGAGGCGAACTAATGAGGAATTGGTTAGCAGACACAAAGAATGATTGTGTATCGTATTGATAAATAAGCTAACTATCCTGATCTAACCATCACACATTGCACACAAATATTGAAAATCAGTGATGTACCACACATGTATGTATAATAAATTATCTTTAAAAATAACAAATAAAATTGTGTTGTTTTAAGCCACTAATTTTGTGCTAACTTTTTACAGCAACAATAGGGAACTAATACAGTTGCAAAGCAAAAAACTATCAGATATGGAGACTCTACCATATTCTAAGCACTGTGACAAAACTTTCTCAAGGCATGATTCTTGCTTACACAGAAACTACTACTTATAGAAGAGAAAGAAATCTGCTCAGACCATTATATGAAAAAAGCTACAGCTGAATTTAAAGTGTGGTGGAAGCATAGAAGTTTAGCCCTGAAAGGCAAGAACTAGGCTCTGATGAGTTCATGGATCTCCTTGTCAGGTGGGAAAATACTTCTGCCTAACACACAAAACATTTCTACTTTTATTGTTGACATGAGAATTTTATAAGCCTCAAGCAATCTCAAAATTCAGAGTAAAAATCAAGGAAGTCATTCAGTGGAGATTTTTTGGTAGGTAATACTCTTTAATTTTCAGTTTGCTTCAAAAATCTAAGTCAAAATGCTTGCGGAAAAAATGTCTTTGTATAATTGGCCTTGGAACAAAACTCTAACAAAACAATTATCATCAGATCAAGTGTTTTAAATTTAGGATACAAATAATATGATATATGTGGACGGTGATGTTTCTGAGACAACATAAAAGATAATTATTTGCTTGGCACTATGTGGATGAATAGCAAACTCTGAGGCACTGTGCAAAGAAGCAAATTGAAAACACAAGCTAACAACAGTGAAGATGTGTGGAGACTCCCAGGCAGTTCATTATTTCTGTAAACTCTTCAGTGAGAAAAACAATAATGATGAGTCTAAGCCCTAACTTCTAAATTGGCAAGGAATCTAGGGAGAAAAACCTTTGAGGTACAAGAAATCAGTGGTCAGAAAATGCTCTGTAACTGCCCCCGGGACAATTATATTGAAGTCCCTGAAAATAATCCAGACCCAATACTGAGAACTTCTTCACAATAATTCAGCCTGATATATCTGATACCATGCTGTATTAGTTCATTTCTGTTGTTTATAACAAAATACACAGAACTAGGTATTTTATAAAGGAAACGAAATTTATTGCTTAGAGTTTCTAAGGCTGGGAAGTCCAAAGTCCAGCAAACACAGCTGGTGACGGTCTTGGTGGCAACAGTGATGGCAAGATATCACATTGCAAAAATGGTGGAGCAGAGACACTAACCTCCTCATTCACTCTGCTTTTAAAGCCTTCCAAACCACACCCATGACCATCATTGTTAATCCATTCAGTAGGGCATGGGCCTACAATCTAATCACTTCTTCAATGCTTCACCTTTCTATTACCATAATAGGATTTCCCACCCTCAAAGTTACCTTAAGGATTAAGTTTGGGGGGAGATATTCAACCCAAGACATTTGGCCCCTGACACATACAAATACATTCATTTCATCCTCAAAGTCTTAACATGTTTCAACTCAAAAGTCCAAAGTGCAAAGTCTCATCTGTGAAACCAAAACAAGCTATCTATTTTCAAGATGCAATGGTTGGACAAACATAGGGTACATATTCCCACTCAAAAAGAGAAAAATAGGCCAAAAGAAAGGGGTAACAGGTCCCAAACAAGTCCAAAACCCAGCAGGGCAGGCATTAAATCTCAAAGTTTATGAATCAAGTGCCTTGACTCCATGTTTGAGATCCTCTACATGCTAGTGTGGGGGTTGGGTTCCCAAGTCCTAGGGCAGCTCTGTTCCTAAAGCTTTCTTGGTCTGAGTCCATGCTTCAGCATTTGCAGGCTGGCATTGTATGCTGATAGCTCCACAGGTCTGAAGTCTCAATGGTGGTTCCACTCTCGTAGCTCCACTAGGTATGGTGCTTATGGGGTTTCTCTGCTACAACCCTGACACCACATTTCCACTCGGCACTGCTCTAATGAAGGCTCTATGCAGTGATTCTGCCTTTGCAACAAATCTCTTCCTGGGCCCCCAGGCTTTTCCATACTTTTCCATATTTTTCCATACCCCCTTTGAAATCAGGGGGCAGTGGGGACAGGAAGATCCCAAGCCTTCACACCTCTGGCATTCTGCAAGCCTGCAGACCTAACACGATGTGGATACCACCTAGGCTTCTGGCTTGTGTATCTTTCAAAGCCGTGAGTCTGGTCATGCCTGGGGCCAATTTAGCCAAGGCTGGAGCAGCCAAAGCAGCCAGAGTGCTGGTGCTGGAAGCAGCTTCCCGAGGTGAACCTAGGCAGTGAGCCCATGGAGGGCATCTCAGGCCTGTTCCCCAAGACCATTTTGTCTCCCTGGGTCTTTGGTCCTGAAATGAATGGTTGACCCCAGAGGCTTCTGCAATGCCTTCAGGGCCTTTTCCCCCTTCTCTTGATAATTCCTTTTTTTTATATATTAATCTTCTTAGTACCATTGCATTGTTCTCCTGAAAATGCTGTCCGCTTCTCTACCACATGGCCAGGCTACAAATTTTCCTAATATTTACTCTCTGATTTCCTTTTAAATTCTGGCTTTACATCATTCCTTTTCTACCATAACTCAGCATAGGCTGTTGCAAGCAGCCATGCAGTTTCCTGAATGCTTTGCTGCTTAGAAATTTATTCCACCAAATACTCCGGTTCACAAGTCTTAAGTTCCAACTTTCACAAAGTCCTAGGGCATGGACACAATGCAGCCAAGTTCCTTGCCAATTCATAGCAAGGCTGATCACTGCCCCCAGTTTCCAGAAAGCTCCTCATTTCTACCTGAGACTTTCTCAGAATGGCCATTTTAGTTCATATTTCTATGAGTATTCTGGTCACCACCACTTAACCAATCTCTAAAACATTCCACACTTTCCCTGGTTCTCTTGTCTTCTAAACTTTCACCAGTATCTAGGCTTTTTCTAGCCAGTTCCTCCAAATTCCTCCAACATCTTCTCAACACCCAGTCCCAAAGCTACTTCCACATTTTCAAGTATTTGTTATAAGCAATGCCCTGCTCCTGGTACCAATTTTCTGAATTAGTCCGTTTCTGTTGCTTATCAGAAAATACACGGAACTGAGTATTTTATAAAGAAAACAAAATTTATTGCTTACAACTTCTGAGGCTGGGAAGTTCAAAGTCCAGCAAACACAGCCAGTGAAGGTCTTGTTGATGGTGACAGTGATAGTGGGGTATCACATTGTGAAAGTGGCAGAGCACAAAGAGACACTAACCTCCTCATTCACTCTGCTTTTAAAGCCTTCCAAACCATGTCCATGGCCATCATTGTTAATCCATTCACTACAGCATGGTCCTACAATCTAATCATCTCTTCGATGCCTCTCCTTTCAATTACCATGATAGGATTTCCCACCCTCAGCAGTTACAGTGGGGGCTAAGTTTTGGGAAGACATTCAACCCAACACATGTGCTAAAGCTTTCTGATTTAATTGTGGTACCCCTGTTGTATATACCATATTCAGGGAATAGGTGCTTCTTAAGGATTAAGTCCATTCTCCAAATATACTTTTAAACACATAGAAAGAATAGCTCATGTAAATACATTAGCTTAACAGCAGACTTTCACACAACCCAGTTGTAATCATTTATTCAATATTTATCTACCAGACTAGAAAATATGTTCCATGAGGGCAGGAACCTGGTCAATCTTATGCACCACTGAATTCCCAAAACCAAGCACACTGGGAACACTGGCACACTGCAGGCTTTTAGTGGGAGTATAAAATACCACAACCACCTCGTAAAACTGTTTTGAAACTTCTTAAAAAGTTAAACACAGACTTAGCGATAACTGGAGAGAGTAAAGGGTTTGCAGAGATGTGAGGCTTTCCATTCTAAAATGAGAAGAGTCCCAAGCAAACCAAGATGGTTGGTCATCTTGCCTATAACTGAGAAATTCTCTTCTTTGGGATTTACCAAAAATAATTAAAGTATATCTACAAAAGATTAACAGTAATGTTCATAGCATATCTATAATATCAAAAAATTAGAAATGATCCATCAATAGGAGAATGGATAAACTATGGCATGTTTACACAATGAAACCCTATTTAAAGATAAAAAGAAATAAAAGCTAATGCGTACACCAACATATGTGAATCTTAAAAACAGTATACTGAGTGCAAGAAGCTAAGTGCAAAACAATACTACTCTTTAATTTTATTTACATGAGGTTTAATAACAGGCAAAATTAATCTCTGGTTATAAAAACCAAAACAATGATTGCTTCAGAATTGTTCAACAAAAAGAAAAAGAAGAAAAGGAGGAGAAGAAAAAGAAAAAAAACCTGAAATCTACTTTGTATGTGATATAAGGTAGGGATCAAGCTGAATTTTTTTCTGTATGCCAATCAATTAATGTAGCACTAATAGTTGAAAAGAATATTCTTTTCCCACTGCTCTGCAGTATCAAATTTTGCCATAAATCAGATCTTCGTGGATGGTTCTCTTCCTGGACTCTCTTTTCAATTCCTTTAGTCTATTTACCTATCCCTGTACCAACACTATATGTCTTCATTACTATTAATAGTTTTTTTAACAAGTCCTCATATCCAGTAAAGTCCTACAACTTTGTTCTTTTTTTCAGGATTGTCTTGGTACTCTTGACCCTCTATTTTTCATATATAATTTAGAGTCCGCTTGCCAATTTCATAGAGACATACATTCACACGCAGTTGTCAGAAGCAGTTTGCAAGTTTCAGATCCCTCTTTCCTGCTTTGACAAATGTGGAAGCATACAGATGGACTTCCCTTCACCTAGGTCCCCAAGTGATGTCAATGTTAAGAGTCCTGCCACCACCACCTGCCCCCCGACACATAATGAACATATAGCATAAGCAAAAAATAAACTTTTGGTATTTTAAACTACTGAGATTTTGGAAATTATTTATTGCTGCAGCATTACCCAGCCTAATCTGACTAGTATACAAGTCCATCTAATGACCCTTAGCATTATCAACCCATTTAAATCCATCCTGAAAATATCTACACTTTTATCTTGCTCACTGGCCACAAGAATAGTCTTACTGTATCTTAAATATTCCCTTTCATTTTCCTAAAACGATATTCTTCATGCTTTAAAAAGTTTCCCTTAGTTCTACTCTAGTATTCCTGACTTTGGTGAACAAGTCTAGTCATGCTTTGCATGCACTTTACCGTTTTAATGACTACGATCATATCCACCCTTTACCTCTCCATTTCTCTATTAAAGTATCTTAATCTCAGGTATAGCTTTGCACATAAAACACTCTGTACCTTTGATTATTTTACCAATTGTCCTTTACTCAAACATTTTAGTTCTATCATCTCCAGGGCCACACATAGAGCTGTGTATTTTATACAAAACACAGTCTCCTAGACAAAGAGGTGAGTTGGACTTTATCTACTAGTCCAGTCATGTACACTCACATGAGGCCATGGCAGGAGGACTGTGAACCATTTTCTTTACACAAAGTTACCACCTTCTCTTCAAGTCAAGTACACTTAGGAGTAGATCTGCCCTGGGGGGGGGGGGGTCTTAATGCACCCATTTAGACTAGCAGAGTCTCTGAGTTTGGCTATCTTTAAAAGTATTCTATGCTCTACATATGAATACACCAAAGTTTGCTTTGGTTCTGCTTTGTTTCAGCTACCATTCTCATACTTCTTTGGGGGGCCTCAAGAGTTCATTGCCAAGATCGCTTTCCTAAGTCTATTTGCCTGAGGCCATGTGTTAGAAGTAGACTTACAATGCTTTGCCCCTCTGCCTTATACAACTATCACACACTACTACTTTCAAATTTATTCACTTGGACTTAGTCATATGAGGGTACTTTAAAAAGTTCATGGAAAAAATAGAATTAAAATATAATACAAATCTTTTCATGAACTTTTTTTTTTGTCTTTTTCGTGACCAATAAGGGGATCGCAACCTTTGGTGTGGTGTTGCCCGCACCGCGCTCAGTCAGTGAGAGCTCGGGCCATTCCTATATAGGATCTGAACCCGCAGCGGAAGCGTCGCTGCGCTCCCAGTGCTGCACTCTCCCGAGTGCACCACAGGGTTGGCCCTTCATGAACTTTTAAAAATACCCTCATATTAAGATTTCCTGAACTTGATTCCTTAAGTGAGGATTGAGGGACAACTCAGGACTTCTTTATCTTCAGACACTTCCTGCCCTCCCCTTACTCCCATAATATATAAAATAAATTTTAAAAATTAGACTGGAATTTTTTAAAAATAAGATAATTAAAATAAAAATAACTCTTAAAACAAGGTATTCTTACATTATTCCCTTTCCTTACTATTCATTAAGATTATTTATAATTCTGCGCTTGTGATCAGTGCATGATCAGTAGGCTAAGCATAGGAAAGTAAGGCACATGCACATGTGACCTTTCCAGTGATTGGCTCTCAGTGTGGAAATCTCCACTTGCTTACATATAAATACAAGTGCTTAAAAGACATTAAATGGAACTGCTTGACAGAACCCCCGCTGCGTCTGAGTGTTCCTTTGCAGGCTGAATAGGAGGGCAGTGCACTCACCCACCTTTGGGGATCCTTCTTCGGCTTACACCGCAGAGGGCAACTTATCTGGTCCTGCCTGGGGGGCATAGGGAGTCTGCCGGGGATCACTCGGTGGTCATGGCCAGGGAAATCCAGAGCCCAGGCCTGGCTGACCGAGAGGGCACCCCGACAGGAGTGGGTCCCTGTGGAGGCATGCAGGTACAATAAAGTGAGCCTGTGACAGAATCAGGTTTCATGGGGGTCGAGGGGTGGGAAGAGAAACACAGTGAGAGGTAAAAATAGAAAGGAAGACTTCTTTCTTACCCTGGAGTTGATAACAATAATATATTAAACAACCTTTGAATAGATTATATTAAATTTCATAATAACCCTATGAGGAAAATGCTAATATGGTCCCTATTTTATAAATGAATTAACTAAGGGACAGAAATGTTAAGCAACTTTCTCAGAAAGTCACACAGCTAGAATTTTGAAAGACCCAAGATAACAAACTCAGAGAATCTTACTCCAGAACATGGAGTGCTCCACCCACTTATCCAAGTAGAGATCCAATATAAAGAAAAAATTGTTTAAGTTCATTGAGGTACAATTTATATACAATAAGAAAAAAATATTTGAATACCATAATCCCTTACTTTGTTTGGTCCTCACTTACATGGTCCTCTTCATTATGCTGTATGTGAAAGAAAAATTGGTCTTAAGTATGAAAAATAAGCACAAGTTAGAAAGGAAATTAACGTTTAGTATGTCTTTTTATTATTGTTACTCAGAGACTGAAACACCCAGATACAATGACAGAAGAAAATTAGTGGGAACTGGCTCTGGCAGAGCTTCTTGGAAGACATTTTTCAAGACTAGTTTCCCCAATCTTCGTTCCATATAAGGAGCAGGCCAGCTTTAGGCTTAGTGATCCTGCCACAGATCACCTACTGCTATCCTCTCTACCTCTGCAGGGGCCAAAGTAGGATAGCCCCTTCAACCCCCTGAAGGTTTCTCTGAAAAATCATCTGATAAACACAGATTAATATGAAGAAAAGGCATAACAAATTTTATTATATCACAGTTTTACATGACACAGGAGCCTTCAGAATGAAGACCCAAAGATATATGGAATATTGTCCATATTTATGCTTAGGTTCTATGAAGCAGGCACAGCCACGTAGAAATACGATTGGACAAGAAACGTATGCACTAATGCTAACAGACTCAGTGGGGAAACCCAGCAAGGACTGTCTGTTCAGATTCTTCTTGGTCTCTCTGTGTAGCATTCATTCCTCCAGTGTACAGTGCAGGACCCTTTCTGGAATGGGGAGTCTTATGACCTACAACCAGACAAAGTAAGTCAGGGAATTTCTTTATGGCCAGCTCCAAGACAGAGAGGCAGGGTGGAAGATTAGAGTATATCTATGACCCGCCCTGGGGAAGAGGGATTCTAGTTTCTATAGTTTGCCTCAGGGGAGAATGAGGAGAGAGACAGGAGGACCAGAGAAAGTCAGAAGAAAACTTTGCTTTTGAGGCTGCTTCTGAGGCCTTCACTTTGGGGTATTGCTTTCTGGGCCCCAATACCTCTTTCTAGAAATAATAATTCAGAATTATTATGAATTCATTTTTTTTCCTTTTCTCCATCTTTGAACAGAAACCAGTTATATAGCTAAGTTACATGAGCATCATAGAGAACAACTATGGAATGGTCTACAGATAGAACAGATCATAATTTTCAGTGCAGCGATATTCAAATAGGTAGTGCCTTTGTATCCCACCCCTTCTTTTTAAGCTAGTCTATTAATACCTTTATTGAAGGAGAACACTCTCCCAATCTAGACAGTTAAAAAGGTAAGCGTTCTCTTATATATCAATAACCTGCCCACAAGGAAAGCCCTTAGTAGATAACTGGCCTCAGTTATTAATTGCTGTCAGAATGGATTACAAATAAATTATCCTAAAATCAGAGTTATCATTTTAATGTCCTATATCCATCCCCTAACTTCAATTATCTTACACTAAAAGTCCATGAAACAAAAATCAGTTCGTTTTGTTAGAGTATACACTTTACATCCAGGTTATCTTGAAATATATGAAAAGAAATTATGTGGCTCAAAAAGTTAGAAATGCCAGAGATACTTTACTGTGATTTTATTTTTAATTGGCTAGGGTATGTCTTTGGTTTCAGTTGCTTTTTTTATTTTTTTATTTTTTTTCCTTTTTGTCTTTTTTACTGACCGGCAACGGGATCGCAACCCTCGGTGTTGCGCCCGCACCGCACTCAGCCAGTGAGCGGGAACCAGTCTCCACATGGGATCCGAACCCTCGGTGGGAGCGCCACCACGCTCCCAAGCGGCGCACTCTCCAGTGCGCCACCGGGCCGGCCCTGGTTTCAGTTGCTTTTGAGTGAACTTTATAACTCATGAGTTAGTGACTCATGGCAAAGTACGATTGAGAGAGGGGAGGAGATCATAGGGAGCTTTATAAACCGTGGTAAAAATTTTTGTCTGTTTTGCATTGTGGTGTTGTAGCATACTAAGTTGACTTTTGTGAGAATAAAGAAAAGAATCATTCCAGACATTGTAGATATTATAAACATTACGGTACCACTGCATCATTTAATGTTTACTTCTATAGAGATTATACCAATGCATAGTGATTTGCTCTTAATAATCTGTGTTGAGTAAACTTAATGAAATAAGAGATATTTTTTAAATTCCACATTTAAAAAGTTTGAATGTGGAGAAACTAGAATTCTCATATTTTGCTGGTGGGGCTATAAATTCATGAAACTACACTTGAAAACAGTATGGTAGTTCCTCAAAAAGTTAAACATGGAATTACCATATGAACCAATAATTGCACTCTTAGGTTTATGTCCAAGGGAAATAAAAACATATGTCCACACATAAATCTGCACATGAATGCTCATAGCATTATTCTTCATAACAGCCAAAATGTGAGGATAACACAAATATTCATCAATCAACTGATAAATGGATAAATGAAATGTGGTATATTCATACAATGAAATGTTATTTGGCCATAAAAAGGAATGAAGTATTGATACATGCTACAACATGGGTGAACCTTAAAAACTTGTTAAATGAAAGAAGCCAGTCACAAAAGGCCACATATTGTATGATTTCATTTATATGAAATGTTTAAAATAGGCAAATCCCTAAATGCAGAAAATGTAATAATAGTTTCCAGGTGCCAGGAAGAGGGGGAAATGAAGAGTAACTGCTAATGGGTATGGGGTTTCTTTTGGGGATTATGGAAATGTTCTGGAACTAGATAGTGATGATGGCTGCACAACTCTGAATATATTCATTACTCTGAGTATATACCCAGAAGAGGGATTGCTGGATGTATGGAAGATTGATCTGTGGTTGTTTGAGAAATCTCCATACTGTTTTCCATAGTGGTTGTACCCACCAATAGTGCAGGAGTGTTCCCCTCTCTCCACACCCTTGCCAGCATTTGTTATTCACCGTCTTTTTTGATTATAGCCAGTCTAACTGGAGTGAGGTGGTATCTCGGTGTAGTTTTAATTTGCATTTCCCTGATGACTACTGATGTTGAGCATTTTTTCATGTATTTGTTGGCCATTTGTATGTCTTCCTTTGAAAAATGTCTATTCAGCTATCTTGCCCATTTTTTAATTGGGTGGTTGTTGTTGGTTTTTTTTTTACTGTGTAATTGCTTGAGTTCCTTGTATATTATTGATATTAATCCCTTGTTGGATGCATAGTCAGCAAAAATTTTCTCCCACTCTGTAGGTTGTCATTTCACTCTGTTGATTGTTTCCTTTGCTGTGCAGTAGCTTTTTAGTTTGATATAGTCCCATTTGTTTATTTTTTCCTTTGCTGCTTGTGCTTTTGGGCTCATGTTCATAAAGTCTGTGCCCAGACCTAGTTCCTGAAGTGTTTCACCTGTATTTTCCCTTAGTAATTTGACAGTTTCAGGTCTTATACTTAAGTCTTTAATCCATATTGAGTTGATTTTAGTTTATGGTGAGAAGAAGTAAAGGGAACCCAGATTGGAAAAGACAAAGTCAAACTGTCTCTATTTGCAGATGACATAATACTATCTACAGAAAGACCTGAAGACTCCTATCAAAAAACTCCTAGAGCTGGTTAATAATTTCAGTAATGTTGCAGGATAAAAAATAAATGCCCCAGGCCGGCCCGGTGGCACACTGGAGAGTGCGCCGCTTGGGAGCGCAGTGGTGCTCCCGCTGAGGGTTCGGATCCCATGTGGAGACCGGTTCCCGCTCACTGGCTGAGCGCGGTGTGGGCGCAACACCGAGGGTTGAGATCCCGTTGCCGATCCCCGGTACAGGCGCAACACCGAGGGTTGCGATCCCGTTGCCGGTCCTGGTCCGGTACGGGCGCGACACTGAGGGTTGCGATCCCTTGCCGGACATGAAAAAAGACAAAAAGGAAAAGAAATAAAAATAAAAAAATAAATGCCCCAAAATCAGTTGCATATATACTCAAATAATGAACTAACAAAAAGATAAATAAAGTATGCACATTTACAATTGTCACAATAAAAATAAAATACCTACAGATCAATTTAACCAAGGAGGTGAAAGATCTCTACAGTGAGAACTACAAACTACTTCTTAAAGAAATTAAGGAAAACACAAAAAGATGGAAAGACTTTCCATGCTCTTGGATTGTAAGAATTAACATTGTGAAAAGGTCTATACTACCCAAAGCGATCTACAGTTTCAATGCAATCCCCATCAAAATACCAATAACATTCTACACAGAAATGAAAAAAACAATCTTAACTTTCATATGGACCAACAATTACCCCGAATAGCCAAAGCAATCCTGAGCAAAAATAATAAAGCCAGAGGCATAACACTACCTGACTTCAAATTATACTGCAAAACTATTGTAACCAAAACAGCATGGTACTGGCATAAAAATAGACATGGACCAGTGGAGCAGAATTGAGAACCCAGAAATCAACCCTCAGGCATACAGCCATCTGATATTAGACAAAGGCAACAAAACTATACATTGGGGAAAAGACTGCCTCTTCAACAAGTGGTGCTGGGAAAATTTGATATCCATATTATTATATTATATTCTAATGGACTATATGAAACTTGGGTCAGTAAATGACCTAGAAAACGATCCCAAATCCTTTGAGATGGCTTATAAAACTTACTGATTTGACTTTTGCAATGGAACAATTAGTATAGTAAGTGTAAAAAAATACAGATTTGAATCCATAGAAAATTACTTTGAAGAATTAAAATTTGATTCACCACCCTCTAATTACAAAAAAAAAGTAACCACTTCAGCCAAATTCTGCATAATGAATTCAGTACCCTTTTACTCCTATCCCTTCCTCTCTTTTGTAATTATTCCCTTTCTCCCAAAACTAGGCTTCTTATTTGATTGCTAATAAAAACCCAGAAAATGCCTGAGGAATTTAATTCAAATGTTAATGGTATTATTTGGGTTGCTTCAGTCTCTGCTTTAAAAAATCATAATATGAAACAGTGTGCTGTTGCTGAAAGCCCACAGACTTCTCAGCTTGACACCTGAAGTAATTTAGAGGAAGAAGGAAAAAAATTTGACAGCTTTACAGCTAATTTATTTACAACAACTCCAGAATTGAGAAAACCCACCCACACTTTCATGCACACAGAGAAAGAGAAATAAATTCTTTTCAGATTGGCAGCTAATTTTTGTCCTGCTGGTGCTTTTTTATTTCTTTTTCTTTTCTTTCCTCCTCATTTTAGGTAACTCCAACAGGATTTTAGTTATAATTCTAAATTTATTTCTGAGTTCAACCTAAGTAGGAATTACACCTCAAGAAATGGGGTACCACCTCCATTGTTAAGCCATCTCCTGGAAGTACATTATGTTAGAAAACACTCCTACAGGCCCACACAAAACTGTGTGTACAAATTGACCTGCCAACAAATGGAATGATACTTATGTATTTGTTTAGTCTATAAATTATGCAAGGTCCTTTGAAGATAAGTTAGGAGAAAATGAAAAATTTTAGTTTATGGGGAAAGTAAATTTATGAATGAGGCTTCATCTTTTAAAGTAAATACTCATATCTTCAATATCAGTATTTTTTTTCCTTTGTAAGTTTGCATAATATGTGACAACATGGCCAGTAGAAAGAATTTCGACCTGCCTGTTAGCTCTGGATTTTAGAGGAGGATTTAATGTTCCCAAAGGTCTCTTTTGGACCTTAAATTCTATAATTCTATGATTCTTCATTCTCTATTTCTGTGTCATAGCACAATTATTTGACATGACATTTCATAGCCAAAAATGTCAAAGTAAATAATTTTAAGACTGCATTCATGTTTTAAATAGCAAAAGTCAGTCTCAGCCCAAGGGCATTTAAAATGAAATGAAAGTAGTCAAATATATCAATCAGATACATATAAGATATGTGGTCATATGTGTTTGTGTATGTGTGAATTTAAATGTTTGGAAGAATGTACATCAAAATGTTACTATTTCTAAGTGATTTTATTGCTAGGTGTAGCTATAGGTGATTGATTTTCTTCTTTACACTTTTCCATAATAACTACTTCACAACACAATACAAATGTGAATTTTAAAAGTACACACACACACACACACACACAAAAGCATTTCCTTTCTAAAATATAAAAAGATCAAAAAAGAAGGTGGTAGAAGAGAAAGAGTACCATTTTGGGTGAGCATTGAGCATATCTATCACCACAAAGACATACCTTGTCCAAAAGGCAGAGATGGTCATTGATGAGGTTGGTCTTGTCTCTTGGGCACTGGGTCAGTTAAAGGTAGAGAGTAGAAGCATCTGAATATCCCTTTTGACCTTTTAGGTGCTGCTGGGTTGTCTAGCATGCTTCCAAATGCAGTACCACCAGAAGTCCTTGAGAATCAGTGGATGGCCTGCACAGGTGGCACTGGGTCAAAGCTGAAACATTTGCATGGAACTTTCCCTATCAAAACTGGTAACTGGCTGATTTGGAAGGCAAATTTTATCCCTGCTGCTCTGCATTGTAAGAGGCCTCTTCTGGGTAATAATGCTCAAGTTCAAGGTTGGTTCCTCTTTACTGTAACCACTAATAACACTTTCCTTACTCCCTACTCTCTTTCATATTTAAGGCCATAGCCTCTGGCATGATGGAAATTAGGATATTGAATGCCACATGTCTAAAGACAGAAAATACAAGTTAAGTCACCTGTATCCTGAGAAAAGCTTTTAAAAAACCATTGGGTCTAATAGTCAAGGGAGCAGGGGGAAAGAATTGGCACAATATTGCTTAACATCTTCAGTAGTTCCTTGTTAGTTTCAGGATAAAATCCCAAGAGATCAATCAGAATGTCTGGAGGAGGTGAAGTAAAACAGATTATGTGTGTTTTGAAAAATTTTCCCAAATGACTTGGATATAACTGCCCTTTCCTATGGAGTACTACTGAGATAGATAATAATATCTATAAATACTGCCTAGATAGTAATATATCATAAAGATATATTTTGATAAAATTTGTTTTAGCTGTAGAAATATAAGAAGAGTAATGATGAAGCCATTATGTTATCCAAAAAGATGACCTAATATGAATATATAATCAGAAGAGTTAAGAGAAAAACCTCAGTTCAATGTAGTACCATTACTCTCAAAATGTAATTTTTTTTCAGTCATGATTAGGTGAGTGTTTCTCAGACTTGATTTATTTTTAATTTTAAAAAGCTATAAAAGGCTCCCAGTGTTGCTTTAAATATTCATATTGTAATGCATATAAATACATACAAAAAAATTAAACATAAAATATGCTTACAAATTTGTGATACAAATTTAATATATAGAAAACTACAAAAGCATTAACATTCAAAATAACATTAATTTTATGAGACAGATAGGCTCATTTAGCTGAAACTATGTTGATGTGGATGCATGCGAATAGCATCAAGTTCAGATTTATATTTATTTCTGAATTTTTGTTTCAAGAATAGAGTGTTCCTATTCAAGACTTCCAGTGTAACAATGTGCTTCACTAAGCAACTGAAGATATTATTTCACTACAATTATACACAGAATACTGGATAAAATATATCCCCCAAATAGTAGTACGTATCAATAAGTACATCTAAAAAGAAAAAAACAGGAAATCCTCAGGCTTAAGAAAAATAAAGGGAACTCAAGTCATAACAAGCATAGAAGCTGAGACTTCAGTGGTCACAGAGGGTATCAGGCCGGGATATATATAGACCTAAACCTTAGGATCACAATTTTAGTGCATAGGTAGGAACTTAGGCAGGATCTGGAAACAAAACTTCCTTTACTGGAACATGAAAAATTCCTATTCATGAAAAAGGGTTAAAAAGAAAACAAAAACCTTCACCTTCCAGCCCAAGGTAATGGCAAAAATGTTGATCTTTTCCTAGTGCTGTGAGTAGAAAAGAGAAGTCTTCTAAGAAATCAAAATCCCAATCCTGCACCACCCATGAGTGGCGATCCAAGAATCCCAAACCAAGAAATTGACCAAAAAACTGGCCACAGGCCAGTGGGACTCCTAGAGCACCCAACGGAAATTAATGCATAACTTATCTCTAGGTATATTTCTACAACACAAATGACTCTCAATGAAAAACAGACTCCAGCAGGAGATTAACTCACAAAGTTTATAAATCATATGAGGGCATTATTCCTCAAAAGGGAAAGTCAGTAGACGTAACAAATGGGTAAAATAGCACATTCACAAACACCCAATAAAAAAAACTTTAGAAAATAAAACAATCTGAATCTTTAAATAAGTATTCTTGGTACTATTAAAAAGATAAAGAAAGATACAGAGGCCAGCAACAACTGAATGCCGCTGGAAGCCCCCAGGCTCCTGAGCCACAGGGGGACCTTAGCCATGCACCCCCTCTCCCACCCCCACCCCGCCATCCACAACCAGGCCAGTGAAGGAGTCTGCCATGGGTCACCCCCCTCCCCTCCCCCTCCCCTTCTCTCTCCCACTCCTCCACAATAACATCTTAGAATGTAAAAATAAGTAAATTAAAATTAAAAATCGAAAAAAAAAATAGAGGTAGTTCTACTTTTCCTTTGGAAAAAGGCCAAGGCAATTAACTAACACAAATTACCACCCCAGTTACAGATGAATTTGGAATGAAAGATGTGTAGCAAATGGTGCTATCAAATCCTAATTGAGGACAAGTTATCTTCTTGTTTGTTTAGAGAATACGTATGTAATGAATTGTATCTCCCTTGCTATGTAAGTGTGTAATATTTCTTTCTGTCTTTGCAATTTTATCAGTGGATTGTTTGTGATGTGATCGATTTCATTAGTGGATGTGCTGATAAACAGTCTGGTTTAATGATCACAGTCTGGTTTAATACTTATTTAAATAATACAGTTAAGTTCTTTAAAAAAACAAAGAGATAATATTGAAAGAAGAGCTTATAATAAAGAATAGGTGATTTTAAAAATAAACAAATAAAACTTTAAAAAGTATATAGGACTGGCCAGTTAGCTCAGTTGCTTAGAGTGTGGTGTTACAACACCAAGGTCAAGGGTTCAGATCCCTGAACTGGCCAGCAGCCAAAAAATAAAATACACACACACACACACACACACATACTGTATATACATATACCCTCCCCCCCACACACACACATATACATGCAATCATTACAAATTTTAAATCTCTATGTATGGATTAATCAGCAGACCAGATATAGCTGAAGAGAAAATTATTATATGGGAAGATAGACTTGAGAAGTTACTCAAAATGCAACACAATAAAGTAATAGAAAATATAATGACAGGAAGAGAGTCATGAAAGACAGAATAAAAAGACAGTCATCTGTATATTTAAATAGGAGTTCCAAGACAGAATAGGAAAGAGAAAACATTGAAGACATAATAGCTAAGAATTTTCCAGAATTGATCAAAAACATGATCAGACTCAGGAAGCAAGTGAATGTCATACAAAAATTTAAAAAGAAGTCTATGCCTAGATACATCACTGAGAAACTCCAGATAATCAAAGAAAAAAAGGAAATGCTAGAAGCAACCTCAGAGAAAAGATACATTGAATGCAACAGAAAAACAATTAGATGGAAAATAGTCTAATTATTTCATTTTTTCACAAATATTTATTGAATGCCAGGCACCATTGTGGCCTCTGAGCATATAGCAGTGCCAAAACATACAAAAATTCTTGCCTTCATGAAGCCTACATTCCAGTGATAGGAATATAGTAATATTTACAAAATGCAAATATAAAACAAATGTGAAATCAGAATTCTAAATACACTTTTTCTTTCATTCAATAAATACTTATCAAGTACTTTTTATGTGCCAGACCCTTTTCTAGGTGTTGGGATGCATCAACAAACAAGTAGACAAAAATTACTACCTTCATGGAGTTTACAATCCCGAGGATATACATACACAATAGACATAAAAATATTTTTAAAACCATAACATGTTAGACAATTAAGTGGTATTTTTAAAAATTGGGTAGGATAGAGAGCGTGAAGAGTAGCAGTAAAAGCTGAGGTTAAAGGAAGTAGCAATCTTAAATAGGTTAAAGTTAAGCCTCTCTAAGAATGTCATTTTTGAATAAGAACTTCAAGGAGTTCCAGCTAAATTATCATTCAAAAATGAAGACATTTGGGCTGGCCCGGTGGCGCACGGGAGAGTGCACCGCCTGGAAGCGCGGCAGCACTCCCGCCGAGGGTTCGGATCCCATGTGGAGACCGGTTCCCGCTCGCTGGCTGAGTGTGGTGTGGGCGCAACACCAAGGGTTGCGGTCCCGTTGCCGGTCAGTAAAAAAAAAGACAAAAAGGGGAAAAAAAAAAATGAAGACATTTTCAGATGAAAAATTAACATTCATAGACTTCTATTGAAAAATACTAAATGATGTGTGAAGAAACTACATACAAAAAAAATAGTGAACTATAAAAAGCAATATTAAGAACAAATATTCCCTTATGTACACATTATACATTTACAAAAATTATCCACATAACAGGTCATAACCATCTGTCAACAAATTCTAAATACCAAGAATTAGTGTGCAGATTATAAAGCAATAAAACTGGAAATAAAAAATAAAAGAAAAATGAGTTTAAGAATTGCATTAATTTTTACATAAAAATTGTATTACATAAAAATAACACCGCTAAATAATTCATAGTTTAAATTTCCATTTTATCATAGATATATAGAATATTTAGAAATTAACAACATGACATATAAAAATATGTGCATTACAGATAAAGTGGGACATAACAGGGGAAGTTAAAGCCAAAAGTGCATATATTTGAGAAGATAAAACACTGAAAACTCTTAGCCAAGACTTCAGCTCAAGAAGTTTTTTAAAGGACAATAGAGTAAACCAAAAGAAAGTAGAAGGAAGGAAATAATAAAGATGGGAATTAAATTTAATAAAATAGAAAATGAATAATATAGGACAAATTAACAAAAACATAAATTGGGTCTTTGAAAAAATAGTAGTAGGGCCGGCCCAGTGGCGCACGGGAGAGTGCGCCGCTTGGGAGTGCGGCGGCGCTCCCGCTGAGGGTTCGTATCCCATGTGGAGAACGGTTCCCACTCACTGGCTGAGCGTGGTGCGGGCGCAGCACCGAGGGTTGCGATCCCGTTGCCGGTCCCCGGTATGGGAGCGACACTGAGGGTTGCGATCCCGTTACCGGTCAATAAAAAAGACAAAAAAGAAAAAAAAGAAAAAAGAAAAAATAGTAGTAGTCAAACTTCTGTCAGTATTGATCATGAAAAACAATAAAAAAGACAAAAAAGAAAAAAGAAAAAATAGTAGTAGTCAAACTTCTGTCAGTATTGATCATGAAAAACATGAAAGAAAACAAAAATTTTAAATAAACATAATTACAAGTAGAGATTTAAGGATCATAAGGGAATACTATAAACTAATTTAAGCTAATAAATTTGAAAACATAGCAAAATAGGCAAATTCCTAAAATTATATAATTTACTTAAATAGACTAAAGAGAAATACACTACTTGAATAGACACATAACCATTTAAGATACAGAATCAGAAGTCACCAAATCAACCTACAAAAAAAGTACCATGCACAGATGGTTTCACAGACAAGTTTCACCGTACCTTCAGGCAACTAACAACCCCTATCTTATATAAAATGTTCCAGAGAATAGAAAATGAGAAAGAGTTCCCATAATTCTTTATAAGGTTAATGGACCCTTGGTACAGTGACTGGACAAGAACAGTATGAGAAAGGAAAATTACAATCTAATCTCTTATAAACTTATAAATATAAACACCACCAACCTAAATAAGACATTAGCAAGCCAACTCCAGGATTTTATTTTAAAAAATACATCATAGAATTCCTATCCTCTTAAATATAAAGATCAAAATGGTAATAGTAACTTCAATTTTTTTCTGTTAGTATAATCAGACCTCTAACTCAACAAAAATATCTAGCAAGCTATTCTTGAAACTAATGAGTTGTCACACAATAATTTTGTAAAATGTCGATGTTCACATAAAGATAAGGCTTATATTGAGATACTGTTGAAATGAGCATCATACAGATATTTTAGAAATGAAATACAAAAAATCTCTTCATTGTGTGTATCACAGTTACATAAAACCTCATTACGTTAAACTCAGGCTGGCTGGTTGACTCAGTTGCTTGGGGCACAGCCTTGTAACAGCAAGGTCAAGGGTCCAGATCCCCATACTGGCCAGCTGCCAAAATAATAATAATAGTAATAATAATAATAATAGTAGTAAAATAAATTACTATGTAATAAATAAATAAATAAACTCAAGCAGTGCTACTCCTATTGAAATTTGGATGAGGGCCTAGCACCTTACTTGTTTAGCATCCTTCCCACCTCTGCCCATGCTCACCCACTGACTCTAGGACTGCAAAATTCACTTTGAAAACCACCGTAATTGATCAAAATTACTTGTGCACAGCATAATATGGTGTTTTCTTCATGATTTATAACTTCCTTTTGACACACCTAAGCCTATTATAAAGGCACATTGTGTCTTTGCAAAGAAAATTGTTCTCTACAGAGTTAGGTTGATTATTATTTTGCATGGAATCTTCTAAGTGTTTGAAAATTAATTTTAATTTTATAAATATATCATAAGGTCTTTTGGCCACAAAGCATTTCTTCAGGTTAATAGGAGTTTGTGTTACTTTCTATATAACTAATTTTCTTACTAAAATATAATTATTTTTCTAAAATCCAAAAGCCTAAGGGAACCTAGAGCACAGATGTGGGAGCAGATGTGATCAGGTTTAACAATTCAGAAAATATAATAAGCCCACCCATGTGTACCAGGTAATCAGGATGACAGCAGAATAACAGAAAAACACCTAACAATCTCACTGCAAAACTTAGAGAATTTTTCTTTAAATAACTAACTTCACTCAAAGCCTCAAAACAAAGTTCATTCTCTCTTGTAGTTATCTCTATATAGAGATGAGGAAAATAAATTTCATTAAATGATTGAATGAGTGTGGTATCTGTCCCCTGAAAAGCAAGTTTGATATAATGAAAATTCAAAACTTGGGAAAACTATTTAAAATATCACCCAAAATGTTTTTAAGCACTGAAGTTACTATCTATGTAGAAAACGGACACCAAAAAACACAAGGTATCTCAAATCTCAGAATCTAAAAGACAAACTACATATATATAGATAGATATATATATGTATATATACATATATGTATGTATGTATGTATGTATAAAACCCTGGTGTAAAGTTTTTTAATAAACCTCAAATCCTAATATCAAAAGTAGAATTAAGCAGAACACTTAAAAAATAAAAGGATAAAATTATAGACAGCATACTATGAATTAGTAGTAACACAACCTATGAGAAAACCTGTTTATTAGAAATACATGGATTTGTCTTATAAATGTAGCCATAGGGTGTTACAAGTTTAAATATCAGAAACTGAATCTAAAAAGTACATAGAAGTTATCTAGCTGCAAGACAACCACATCAAGTGGATGTATATATGTTCATATAATTTTATTACTCCCAGCCTCAAATAAATTATTCCTTTGATTAACTATGAATAGGTTTGATTTGCTCCTAAACAGAATATTCTCTTAATATGGGGTTTTTAGAGTCTAAATTCCTGTCACTAGGTCAAAAAATAGTAACTGGTTTTTCCAACTAGTAACAAAGTTAATCGTAATTTAAATACTCATGTGGCTCTTATTTTCTGTACTATATTTCCTAGAAACATCAAAATTTGGGTGATGAAAGACTGATTTCCTTGGAAATGGAAAAGTCTTTGAAATTTAAATTGCAGAATTAGTTGTCAAGGTCTAGAAAAGACTAAAAAATATTTCCTTATTCTTCAAGAGACTAAAATAGCTGTCTATTTCACAAAGGTGCCAAGGCAATTTATTAGGGAAAGGATAATCTTTTCAACAAATAGGGCTGAGACTATTGGAGATCCATAGGCCAAAAAACAAACAAACAAGAACTTTGATTCTTACTTGACACCATACACAAAACAACTCAATATGGACTACAGATCTAAACGTAAGAACTAAAAGTAAGTAGAAAATGTCTAAGCAAAAAGGAAAATATTCAAAAAAAAAAAAAAAAAAAAGGGGGCCGGCCCGGTGGTGCACTGGATAAGTGCGCTGCTTGGGAAGCGCAGCGGCGCTCCCGCCCGAGGGTTCGGATCCCACATGCAGACCGGTTCCCGCTCACTGGCTGAGCGAGGCGCGGGAGCAACGCCGAGGGTTGCAATCCCGTTGCCGGTCCCCGGTCCAGTGCGGGGGCAACACTGAGGGTTGTGATCCGTTGCCGGACATGGAAAAAGACAAAAAAAAAAAGGAAAATATTCACCATATCAGGTTAGAAAAGAGTTCTTAGTAATGATACCAAAAGCATGAGCCATAAAAGAAAAAATATGAGACTTAATGAAAATTATAAGCCATTTTTAAACCAACACCATTTTAAGAATGAAAGATAAACTAAAGACTGGAAAAAAACATTTGCAAATCATATATCTGAAAAAAAGTACTTATATCCAAAATATAAAAGAAAACTCAAAACTTAATAATAAGATAATCAACCCAATTTTAAAATAGGCAAAAGATTTGAAGACACATTTCATGAAAGAACATATACAAATTACTAGTAAGCATACCAGAAGATGCTCAACATCATGGGTCATTAGGGAAATGTAAAGAAAACTACAATAAGATACCACTACACACCCACTAGAGTATCTAGAATTTAAAATGCAGACAATACCAAGTGTTGACAAAGATGAGGAGAAACTGGAACCATCATACAAGGCTGAAGGAAAAGTGAAATGGCACTGCCGCTCTGAACAATAATTTGGGAGTTTTTGAAAAGTTAAACGTAAACTTACCATATAAGCTAGTAATCTAGGAACCTACCAATGAGAAATGAATAAATATGTCTACACTAAGACATTTATACAAAAGTTCACAGCAACATATAAAACCTGGAAACAATCCAAATGTCCATCAACTGGGAAATGAAATTTTTTAATGTGATGTATCGATTAATGCGGAATACTATTCAGCAATAAAGGGAAATGAACTACTGATATAGCCTATAGCATGGATGAACCTCAAAAGCATTACATTAAGGGAGAGAAACTAGACATGAAAGATGACACATTGTAAGGTTTAATTTATATGAGATGTTCAGAAAAGGCAGATGTATACATACAAAAAGCAGATCAGTTTCAGTCTGGGACTTACAGTGGGATCTTCTCACAGTGACGGGAATATTATAAAACAGGATTGTGGTGATAGCTTCACAACTTGATAAATTTGCTAAAAATTGCTGAATGGTACACTTATAATGGATAAATTTTACAATACGTAAATTTAACCTCTATAAAGCTGTCTTTTCAAAAAAGCTGTGTAAACTTCCATCCTTTTCTTTACTTTAGCTGACAGTGAGTGAGAAAAATACTTTCAGAAACCCTGCAATTCCTGCCATTATTACAATAGAGAAACTATATACATGATTTTCAAATTAAGGTTTAAGCCACTGTTCAACAATTTTCAAAATTTCCCTTACATTAGCAGTTAGAAATTTAACATCATAGCATAATGAAGGCAAGGAGCATATTTGGCAATAAGTAATTATTTGAGTAAGTAAAGCATAAAGAAAACTCTTTTCAAATCAACCTCATAAGAAATGTTAGCAAATGTGGTTCTATACTGATTGAAGGCATTGCATATTAACTTCATTATGCTATAAACCTTGCAAATGCTTCAATCATTCTCTGGAGTAGTTCTCTTGGATCTGTGAATCTTCTCATTAAGATTTCTCTCCTGAATAATTTAATAATGACGTTTGTGATGATGATATGATTGTGCACTTACAATATGCCAGCTACTGGGCTAAGCATTCACATTTAAAGTCTCATTTAATACTTAAAATAATCTTGTTATATATTGTTAGCTCTATTTTACAGACAGATAAAGTGAGGCTCAGAGAGACTGAGTAAAGACCCAAGGTTACATAACTAGTAAGTGATTTATCCCCAAGATGAGTTAGTGGTCCATATGCTTAACCACAGAACTATGCTTTCTACTCTGTAAAACACATACACACACAAACACACACACACACACACACACACACACACACACCTTTGCTTGAAAGAGGAACTATACCACCAGAAAATGTCATTGTAGGCTTTTGCTTGCAAGTAAGAATGCCCACCTGGAGTAATTCTACTGTCAATTTTGGAGTCAAGTATAAGAGAGAGTCACAAGTGGTGGGTAAAGATGAAGTTGATCCAGGCAATTTTTTTTTTACTTATTTCCTTTTTTTTTTTACTTATTTCCTTTTTTTTTTTTTTTTTCACTTTTTTTTTTCCTTTTTTTTTTTTTTTTCCACTTTTTCTTGTTTATTTATTTGTTGGCTGGCCAGTACGGGGCATCTGAACCCTTGACCTTAGTATTACAATGTGGCACTCTAACCAGCTGAGGTAAGTGGCCAGCTGATCCAGCTGATCTTTAAATGTCTTTGAATTATTTTCAGCCTAGAGTTTTTTTGTGCCTAGAAAGAACACATTTAAGACTGTTGTTCAATTCAGAACCAAGAATTCCTTGGATACCAGTGAGAAGAAAAAATGAGAGAAGGAAAATGTTTACTATTTGTATTGACCATCTGGTTTTAGCCAGAAAATATGCTGCACTTTTCATATATATTCTTTCATATATCCTCAAGACCAATTCCGTTATTAGTATGTTCAATTTGCATATTAAAACCTATAGGATTCTGAGATGTCAAGTAACTTGCCCAAATTCACATAGCTAATAAGTGGCAAAGCCAGAATTTAATCCAAATGATTGTGTTCTTTTCACTATACCATGCTCAAAGCCCAGTCTTCTATTGCTTATTTTAGAATTGCTTTCTTCCAATTCAGAAATGGCCTCCTCTTATGCCTTTAACAAAACAATAAGTATTCCTTAAAACCCTATCATGTATTTCTCATCCATTCACTCACTCATTTGTTTAGACCTTTTATGTACCCATCAGAGCCAGAGATAAAAGATGAATTAGATGAAGATCCCTCCTTTAAAGAAATGACAGTTTAGTGATAAACAATTATAATAAAAAAATTAAAATATGATTAAAAATATATAACTGTATTAAGGTCAAGTCGCAATGCAAACATGGAGAAGGAAGTTATTTCTTGCCTATTCTTTCCCGCCTACAATACCTTCAGGATGAAATATATATATCTTGCCTCATCTTTCAAGCCTTTAATCCCTCTGCTTATGTTTATATTCAATTCAATATTGATTGAGCAAGTGTTGTGGGTATAAAAAGGCTGTATGCCATAATGGAAAGAGAACATGGAGTCAGATAGGCAAGTTTCACTCCATTTTTTTGTCACTTACTAGCTAGGTAAACTTTAGCAAGTAGCTTCACCTCCTTCAGCCTAAGTGGGGTTTTTTTAATCAATTTTACTGAGATATAATTTACATTAAATGTTTCCATTTTAAGTGTACAGTTTGATGAGTTTTGACAAATGTCTATAGTCATGTAACCAACACAACAGTCAAGATATAGAGCATTTTTATCACCACAATATTTGTACAAAAATATTTACAGCACCTTTTTCATAGTAGCCTCAAACTGGACCCCAAATGTCCATCAGTAAGTGAATGGATAAAAAAAGAAATTCCCTTGTGCCACTTTCCAGCTAGCCTGTTCTCCCACCCCTAGACTCCAAACCTTAGGCAACCACTATCTGCTTTCTGTCAAAATAAATCAGATTTTTAAATAAAATTTCATAGAAATGAAATTATATCATACATACTCTATTGCACCTGGCTTATTTTGTTCACCATAATGTTTTTCAGATTTATGTTGTTACATGTAGTTTGATGTATTTTGTTCCTTTTTACTGTTAGATAGTATTCCATTATATGGATATACCAAAATTGGTTTATCTGTTCCCTACCAATGGACATTTGGGATTCAGTCAGGGAATACTATGAATAAAGCTGCTATACACATTCTTATACAATGCTTTGTGTGAACAAATATTTTCATTCCCCTTGGGTAAATATATACTAATAGAATGGTAAGCTTAAATAATAAGTATGAGTTTAATTTTTTAAAAAACTGTCAAACTGCCTTTCAAAGTGGTTGTACCATTTTACATTTCCACCAGAAATGTATAAGAGTTCCTGCCAACATTTGGTATTGTGAGCCTTTTTAATTTAAAGCTATATAAAGTGGTGTAGTGGTATCTCACTGTGGCTTTAATTTGTATTTCCCTAAGAACTAAAGATTATGCCATCTTTTGAAGGTCAGAAGTTTTTAACTTTGATAAAGTCCGGTTTTTCAATTGTTTCTTTCATGTGTTGGGGGCTGTAAGAAATCTTTATTTATTCTATGATGGCAAGGATTTTCTTCTATGTTTTCTTCTAAAGGTTTTATATTTTCAGTTCTTATGCTTAGGTCTGTAATCAATCTTCAGTTAATTTTCTGCATGATGTGCCCAAAGTTCACTTTTTTCCACATAGCTGTACAGTTGTTCTAGCACCACTTGTTGAAAAGACTTGTTTTCCCCATTGAAATATCTTGGCATCTGTATTATGGTTCTCCAGAGAATTGGAACCAATAGGATATATAGGTAGATATATAAGAGAGGATATAGTAGTGAAATTGGCTCACACGATTATGGAGGCTAAGTCCAAAAGGCCATCTACAAGCTGGAGATTCTAGGATGCCAGTAGCATGGTTAAGTCCAAGTCCAAAGGCCTCAGACCTGTAAAACTGATGGTGTAACTCTCAGTCCAAGGCCAAAGATCTGAGAATCCAGAGAACCACTGGTGTCCTGAAGTCTTGGAGTCCAAAGGCCGGGAAGCCTGGAGTTCTGTTGTCCAAGGCAGGAAATGAATGTATCCCAGCTCCAGGAGACAGATAATAAACACATTTGCCTTTTCTCTTTTTTTCCCTCTAAATCCCAGACAATTGGATGATGCCTACCCACACTGAAGGCAGATCTTTCCCACCTAGTCCACTCAGATATACACATTGATTTCTGGAAACATCCTCACAGATACGCCCAAAAGTAATGCTTTACCAGACTTTTAGGTTTTCCTTAATCCAGTCAAGCTGACAACTAATATTAACCATCCACAGCACCTTTGTCAAAGTCAATTCACCCTATACATTGGGTCTATTTTTGGACTCTCTATCCTGTACCATTGACCTATACATATCCTTATACCAATATCATATTGTCTTGATTAATTTACCTATTTAGCAGTTTTTTAATTAGGTACTGCATGGTCCTCCAACTTGTCCTTTTTTTCCAAATTGCTTTGGTGATTCTACTTTTTTTGCATTCCCATAAATTTTAGTATCAGTTTATCAGTCCCAAAAAAAGCCCATGAAGATTTTAACTGAGATTTCATTGAATTTATAGAACATTTTGAGAACTGACATCTTAACAATGTTGAGTTTTCCAAGCAATGAACATGAAATATCTTTCTATTATTTGCATTCCCATAAATTTTAGTATCAGTTTATCAGTCCCAAAAAAAGCCCATGAAGATTTTAACTGAGATTTCATTGAATTTATAGAACAATTTGAGGAGAACTGACATCTTAACAATGTTGAGTTTTCCAAGCAATGAACATGAAATATCTTTCTATTTATTCAGTTCTTATTTAATTTCTTACAGCAAATTTTTATAGTTTTCAATGTTCAGGTATTGAATACATTTTGTTAAATCTGTCCCTAAGTATTTCATATTTTGATGTGGGGTAAATTGTACTGTATTTTTTATTTTAATTTCTAATTGTTCATTGCTAGTATATAAAGCACAATTGATTTTTGTATATTGATCTTATATCCTGTGATGTTTATAAATTCACTTACTAGCTTTATGAGCATTTTTGTAGACTCCATAAGATTTTCTACAAAACCAATTACATCATCTATGAATAAGACAGTTTTACTTCTTTCTTTACAATCTGTAAGTCTTTTATTTATTTTTCTTCCCTTATAACACTGGCCAGGCTCTCCAATACAGTGAATAGAACAGAAGTGGTAAGAGTGATCAACTTTGCCTTAGGGGAAAAAATTCAATATTTCATGATTAAGTATAATGTAACCTATGTGGGGAGGACTGAGATAAAATTCACATAAAATAAAATTACCATCTTAATCATTTTAAGGTATCAATTCAGTAGTTTTTAGTATTTTTGCAATGTTGAGCAAACATCACCAGTATCTATTTCCAAACTGCAGAACATTTTCACTAACCCATTACTCATTAAGCAGTCACTCCCCAACCCCCTGTCAGTCCAAGGCCAAAGATCTGAGAATCCAGAGAACGGAGATTCATGTTTACCAGGCAACATGAATCTCCATTCTGTCTCTATAAATTTGCCTGCTGTAGACATTTCATATAACTGAAATCACCTTTAGTGACTGGCTTATTTCACTCAGCATAATGTTTTCAAGGTTTAACCATGTTGTAGCATGTACCAGTAGTTCATTCCTTTTTATGGCCAAATAATATTCCTTCATATGTATATACCACATTTTATCTTTCCATTCATCAGCTGATAGAAATTTGGGTTGTTTCCACTTTTTGGCTACTATGACTATTGCTGCTATGAACATTTGTGTACAAGCTTTCAATTCTCTTGGGTATATAACATGAAGTAGAATTGCTGGATCATATGGTAACTGTATGTTTTACTTTTTGAAAAATTCCCACATGGCTTTTCATAGCAGCTGCACCATTTTACATTTCCTCCAGCAATGTATAAGGGCTCCAATTTTTCCCATCCTTGCCAACAATTGTTATTTTCCATTTGTTTTTACTATAGCCATCCTAGTGTGTGTGAAGTGATATCTCCTTGTGTTTTTGATTTACATTTCCATAATGACTAATGATTTTAAGCATCTTTTGGTGTACTTACTAGATATTTATATATCTTTTTAGGAGAAATGTTTTTTCAAAAATTTGCCAAAGTTTTAATTGAGTTGTTTGTCTTTTTAATGTTAATTGATAGAGCTTTTCACATATTCTGGATACTAGACCCTTATCAAATTCATGATTTGCAAATATTTTCTTAATTGTGTGCGTTGTCTTTTCACTTTCCTTTGAAGCTCAAATTTTGAGAAAGCCCAATTTATTTATTCTTTCTTTTGTTGCTTGTGCTTTTGGTGTCATATTTAAGAAATCATTACTTACTCCAACGTCATGAAGATTTCCTTA
This sequence comes from Galeopterus variegatus, assembly GCF_000696425.1. Lineage (NCBI taxonomy): Eukaryota > Metazoa > Chordata > Mammalia > Dermoptera > Cynocephalidae > Galeopterus > Galeopterus variegatus. The sequence goes on from NW_007726884.1 coordinate 230,524, forward strand.
GTCAGTTAAGGCTGCTATAACGTAATAACATAGAGTGGGTAGCTTAAGCAACAAACATTTATTTCTCACAGTTCTGAGGATTGGAAGATCTGAATGCCAACATGGTCAGGTTCTGGTGAGGGCTCTTTTCTCGGTTGCACATTACTGACTTTTGCTTGTATCCTCAGATGGCAGAAAGAGGGTGAAAGAGCTCTGTGGGTCCCCATTCATGAGGACTCCACCCTTATGACCTAATTGCCTTTAAAGGCCCCATCTCTGAATATCATCAAATCAGGGGTTAAGATTTCAACATATTAATTTGCAGGGGGACACAAACATTCAGTCCATTTCAAGATCTACACATATGTCTCTTTCTAAGAGTTTCAAAGTTTTTGCTCTTATATTTATGTCTCTAATTTATTTTCTGTTAATTTTGTATATGGTGTCGAGTAGGGGATGAAATTCATTATTTTTCATAGGGATATCTAGGCATCCCAGCATCATTTGTTGAAAATACTATTCTTTCCCCCTTGAATAGTCTTGGCACTCTTATTGAAAATCCATTGACCATGGATGTATAAATTTATTTCTGGACTCTCAATTCTATTCCATTGATATATGTGTCTGTCCTTATATTAGTACCATACTCTTTAGATTACTGTAACTTTGTAATAACCTTCAAAATTAGGAAATATGAATCCTCCAACTTTGTTCTTCCCTTCCAGATTGTTTTGGCTACTTGAGACCCCCTTGTAATCACACATAAATTTTAAAATTAGCTTTTCTATTTCTGCAAAAATGGCTGTTGGAATTTTGATAGGGTTGGCATTGAATCTGTAGATCAGTATTGCCATCTTAACAATATTAAGTCTTCCAATCCATGAACATAGGATATCTTTCTATTTATTTAGATCTTCGTAATTTCTTTAAACAAGGTTTTAGAGTGTTCGATGTGAAAGTCTTGCATTTCCCTGGCTAAATTTATTCCTAAGTATAATATTCTTTTTGATGCAATTGTAAATGGAATTATTTTCTTAATTTCATTTTTGGATTGTTAATTGTTAATGTATAAAATACAACTAGATTTCACACATTGTTCTTGCATTTTGCAAACTTGCTGAACTTGTTTATTAGCTCTAATAGTTCTTTGTGAATTCTTTGGGTTTTTTATATATAAGATTATGTAATCTGTGAATATATTAATACTCCTTTCTTTCTAATCTAGATGCTATTTGTTTTCAGCTAATTTCCATACCTAGAAGCTCTAGGACAATTTGAATAGAAATTGCAGGAGTAAACATCTTTATTTCTAACCTTAAGAGGAAAGCTTTCAGTCTTTCATAATTATGATGTTAACTGTGGGGATTCCATAGATTCCCTTTATCAGGCAGAGGAAGTTTCCTTCTATTCCTAGTTTTTTGAGTGTGTGTATCATGAAAATGGGTTGGATCTTGTCAAATGCTTTTTCCACATCAATTGAGATAATCATTTGAATTTTTTTTCCTTCATTCTATTAAAATCATGTATTACATTGATTAATTTTCAAGTTTTAAACCACTGTGTGTATCATGAAAATGGGTTGGATCTTGTCAAATGCTTTTTCCACATCAATTGAGATGATCACTTGAATTTTTTTCCTTCATTCTATTAAAATCATGTATTACATTGATTAATTTTCAAGTTTTAAACCATTCTTGCATTCCTGAAATAAATCTCATTTAGTCATGGTATATAATTCTTTTAATGTGCTAGTGGGTTTTGTTTGCTAGTATTTTGTTGAGAACTTCTGCATCTACATTAATAGAGGATGTTGGTCTATAGTTCCTTTTCTTGTAGCTTTGGTATAAGAGAAATATGAGCCTGTTAGAATAAATTAGAATTTCCTCCTCTTCAATTTTTTGGAAGAGTTTGAAAAAGATTGGTATTAATTCTTTAAACATTTGGTATAATTCACCATTGAAGCCATCTGGTTCTGGACTTTTCTTGGTTGGAAGTTTTTTCATTGATGACTCAAATTCTTTACTTAACAGTCTATCCAAATTTTCCCATTTTTATTAATTCTTTTTTGGCAGATAGTGTGTTTCTAGGAATTTATGCATTTAATCTAGGTTGTCTAAATTGTTGGCATGTAATTATTGATAGTATTTTCTTATATATATATTTTTTATTTCTGTACAGTTAGTAGTAAAGTTCCCACTTTCATTCCTGATTTTATTCATTTGAGTCTTCTTCTTTTTTTAGCAGTCAAGGTAAAAGTTTGTCCATTTCTTTGAGAGCTAGAAGAAAAGCTTAAGGGCACAAACATCTGAATCATGAGTGTTCCAGAAGGGAAGGAGAAGGGAAAAGGCACTGAAAACATATTCAATGAAATAATAATGGAAAACTTTCCAAGTATAGGGAGAGAAATGGACCTTCAGATCCAGGAGGCTCAAAGACGCCCAGACAGATTCAATACAAAAAGATCCTCTCCAAGACACATTATAGTCAAACTAGCAAAACTCAAAGACAAAGAGAATCCTAAAAACAGCAAGAGAAAAGCATCAAGTCACCTATAAGGGGGGCCCCATCAGACTAACAGCAGACTACTCAACAGTAGCTCTACAAGCCAAAAGAGAATGGGATGATATACTCAAAATATTAAAGGAATAAATCTGCCAACCAAGAACACTACACCCAGCAAGACTATCCTTTAAAAATGAGGAGAAATAGTGTATTTTCCAGACAAACAAAAACTGCGGGAATTCACCACCACACAACCAAACTTACAAGAAATCTTCAAGGGAATCCTGTATCTGGAATCCAAAAAACAATGAATACACATGAAAATACAAAACCCACTGGTCAATCAAAAATGCAAACAAGAAAGAGAAAGAAACTAAATATTAACACCTCAAAAAAACCAATAAACACCAAAGACAGACAAACAAAGGTACAAAAAGGATAAAAGATATTTAGAACATCGAAATGAAAATCAATAAAATGCCAAGAGAAGGACAACACATTTCAATTAACCCTAAAATTAAATGGATTAAATTCCCCACTCAAAAGACACAGACTGGCTGAATGGATTAAAAAGCTAGACCCAACTGTATGCTGTCTACGAGAGACTCACCTCACCTGTAAAGACATACAAAATAATAGTGAAGGGATGGAAAAAGATATACCATGTAAGTGAAAACCAAAAATGAGCAGGAACAACTATTCTTAGATCAAATAGAATTTAAAGCAAAAACCATAAAAAGACACAAAGAATGCCATTATATAATGATAAAGTAACAATGAAACAGAAAGTTGTTTTTTTGAGAAGATAAACAAAATAGACAAATCATTAGATAGGCTAACTAAAAAAAGAAGAGAGAAGACCCAAATACCAAAAATCATAAATAAAACAGGAGACATTACAACCTACATTACAGAAATACAAGGAATCATTAGAGCTAATTATAAACAACCATACAACAACAAATATGAAAATCTGGAGAAAACAGATAAATTTCTGGATACATACAAACTACCAAGATTGAACTAAGATGAAATAGAAAACCTGGACAGAGAGGGGAGGAGGATAAGGTGTGGGCTGTCCTCCAAGGCTACAGCACCACTGGGGCTGCTCTGTGTGTAGTGGTACCATGCAACCCAGCTCAGGCCCACCATCGCAGGGGCACACAGGCAGGCCAACCACCAGAGGGACCCAGTGAGGCAAGCACTGGACGGGCGATCTCTGGTGCAGCACCCTCCTCCCACCAGTGTCCGACCCAGGCAGAGGGGAAGCTACCCACAGTGCTGCCTGAGGATGCCCCTCCATGGGTGCCCATCTGCGCCCTGTGTGGCTATTGCTGTTGTGGCCGGTGCAGCCTCGGAGCCCACAGCATGAAGCAGAGTGTTCTGCGGAGAGGGCAGATGCTTCCATCCTCAGGAGATGATGAAGATGGAGAGGACGAGGCTGAAAACACAGTTGGTTTGCTGATCAAGACCCTCGACATGAATGACCCCCAACACCTGCCTTGTGTATGGCTGTAACTGAAACAGCACATGACCTGGATATTAACCCTTATCAAAATGCAGAGTCCCAGATCTCCCAATAGCTTTCAAACCCATCTGGCAATTCTGTGGTATCTTTTCAAATGATTACCCATCCAGGCACAAATGGGACAGACCGCCTTCTACTACCCAGATGGATAAGACATATTGACAAGATACAAGCATATGTGTATATCTACTTGCATTTGTCTAATGTGCACTTTGGCATTTGGACAGAGGTTGGGTTTTGTATACATTCAGACAAGAGGGGAATCTGTGAGAAGTATTTGGAATCATACACTTTTGCCCTGGTAGAGAGTGCAGAAAACAGTTAATTTGGAAATGGGAGGTTTAAAATTCTCTATAATTGAAGTATTTTATAAAGACTAAAGACATGTAAATCCTTCTAGACAAAATTGTTCCTGGGCTTTCAGCTTCACAGTATTCATAACTTATAAAGTTTTATGGAGTATTTCTTCTATTATAAAGGTGACATTTGTCATCTTTTCTTTAATAGAAGTCTTCGCACACACACAGAAATTAAATTATAAAATCCAAATGTGTGACCAATGAATGTGTGATAATGTGGGAAAATGAACAGCATGGTAAATACTGTGTTTTCTGTCCCTGATCCAATAAAATAAGAAGTTATATTTAAAAAAAGAAAGAAAGAAAACTGTGGAATATACTATAAAGCATATGTACTTCACAGGGCCTGGTTTTCCAAAGCCTTGCAGTTTCAAATATTGACCTTGCAAGGACATGAAATTTTCCCCAGGCTAGTGAGTCTCTGTTGCAAGATAAGAATTGTGGCACAGCAGGGTTGCTGGCTCAAAGACAGACTAGATAGTGATTGCTATGTAAAGATACTGAGAAATTGCTGTAAGATCACTTAATTGTCTACTGGAATGTCATCTGGCTTGTTTCAATGAAATTTCCCAGCCTATATTGTTAAACTATAATCCCACCTATGTTCTCTTCCTGTAACTTCCTGGTCTGGAAAATAAATACAGGAAGGGAACCCCAATTCAGCATTAATTCCCCAAGGAAGGGTTTCCTCTTGCTGGAGGGTCCCAGGGAAGTTAACCACTTTGGGGTCTCTCACTGCTCAGAAGAGATGGGCTTTGAGTAATCCTTTGCATCTCCATTACCCAGGGGAAGTGGGGTGACAAATCCATGGGGGGGAGGGGGGCGACGCAACACAAAGCAACAGAAAACCTGAACAGACCAATAAAAAGCAATGAGATTGAAGCAATAATCAGCAGTCTCCCAACAAAGAAAAGCCCAAGAGCAGATGGCTTTACTGCTGAATTCTACCAAACCTTTAAAGAGGAATTAATACCAATTCTCTTCAAACTATTCCAAAATACCAAAACAGAGGCCTTCCTCCCAAACTCATTTTATGAGGCCAGCACTACCTTGATACCAAAATGAGACAAAGATACAACAAAAAAGAAAACTACAGGCCAATATCTTTGATGAACATAGACACAAAAATCCTCAACAAAATATTAGCAAACAGAATACAACATATCAAAAAAAATTATACACCATGATCAGGTGGGATTCTTCCCAGGGAAGCAAGGATGGTTCAACATATGCAAGTCAATAAATGTGATATATCACATCAACAAAATCAAGGATAAAAATTATCTGATTATCTCAATATACATAGAAAAAGCATTTGACAAAATTCAACATCCCTTCATAATAAAGACTCTCAGCAAATTAGGTATAGAAGGAAAGTATCTCAACACAATTAAACCATACACAACAAACCCACCACTGACATCATCCTGAATGGGGAAAAGCTGTAAGCTTTTGTCTGAAGAACAGAAGTAAGACAAGGATGCTCACTCTCACCACCCCTATTTAATACAGTATTAGAATTACTAGCCAGAGCAATCAGGCAAGAGAAAAAAAGGGGGGGCATCCAGATTGGAAAAGATGAAGTCAGACAGTTCCTATTTGCAGATGACATGATCCTATGTAAATAAAAAGTTAAAGAATCTTCAAAACACTCTTAGAGCTGATAAAAAATTTCAATATAATTACAAGATACAAAATCAATATGAAAAAATCAGTAGCATTTTTATACTTTGAAAACAAACTAACAGAAAGAGAAATCAAGAAAACAAGCCCATATACAATAGTCACCAACAAAATAAAATTGCTAGGAATCAATTTAGCCAAGAAGGTGAAAGATCTCTACAATTAGAACTACAAATCACATCTGAAAGAAACTAAAGAGGACACAAAATTATGGAAAGACATTCATTGTTCTTGGACTGGAAAAATTAACATTGTGAAAATGTCTGTACTACTCGAAACAATCTACAGGTTCAACACAATCTCCATCAAAATACCAAAGACATTCTTCACAGAAATAGAAAAAAAAATAACATTCATATGGAACAACAAAAGACCCCAAATAGCCAAAGCAATCCTGAGCTAAAAATATAAAGCTGGAGGCATTACACTACCTGACTTTAAATTATACTACAAAGCTATGGTAACCAAAATATCATGGTACCGGCATAAAAAAACAGACACTTAGATAAATGGAACAGAATAGAGAACCCAGAAATCATTCCACATCCTCATAGCCAATTCATCCTCCACAAAGGCAACAAGAACATACATTGGGGAAAAGACTGCCTCTTCAAATAATTGTGCTAGGAAAACTGGACAACCCTATGTAGAAAAATAAAACTAGACCTGTACCTCTCAGCATATACCAATATCAATACAACACAGATTAAAGACTTAAATATAAGACTTGAAACTATAAAACTAAAAGAAAACAGAGTGGAAACACTTCAGGAAGTAGGACTGTGCAAACACTTTATGAATATTACCCCAAAAGCACAGGCAACAAAAACAAAAACGCATGGGATTATATCAAACTAAAAAGCTTCTGCATAGCAAAAGAAACAATTAGCAGAGCAAAAAGAATGGGAGACAACCAACAGAATGGGAGAAAATACTTGCAAACAGTGCCTCCAAAAAATGAATAATATCCAGAATATACAAGGAACTCAAACAATTTAACAGTAAAAAAAACCAAATAACCCAATTTAAAAATGGGTGAAGGAGCTGAATAGGCATTTCTCAAAGGAAGATATACAAATGGCCAGCAGATACATGAAAAAAATGCTCAACATCATTTAGCATCAGGTAAATAAAAATCAAAACCATTTAGAGAGCATCTCACCCCAGTTAGACTGGTTATCATCAAAAAGACAAAGAATAACAAATGCTGGGAGGAGGCAGAGAAAGGGGAAACCTCCTACACTGTTGATGGGACTGTAAGTTAGTGCAGCCATTATGGAAAACAGTGGAAGTTCCTCAAACACAGATTGAACTGCCATATAATCCAGCAATCTCACTGCTGGGTAGATATCCAAAAGAATGGAAACCATCATTTCAAAGGGATACCTGCACTCCCATGTTTATTGCAACTCTATTTCCAATAGCTAAGAGTTGGAACCAACCTAAATGTCATAGATGGACAGCTAAATAAGAAAAATGTGGTATAGGACCCATGCTGAGGTGAGCCCAGTAGAATCGTGTGGCTAGAAGCATCCCTACCCCCCTGCTTGGACCCAGAGGGGAGCACCAGCCCTCAAAGTCTGACCTGCCAAGGTGAGCCCCACAGAACTCTGCAGCACTAGGGGCTCATTCTACGACCACAGATTCTGGAACAGGACCCAAGGTGGTTTAACATAACCACCACCACACCTACTGTCAAGCAAAGACAATTCACCACCACAATAGCAACCAGGGCCACTACACAGCCAAACTCAGTGTAATAGAAAAAGCAAACCCTCTACCAAACAACCAAATGTCAAGAAAAAAAAATACTAGAAGAACAAACAAACAAGAAGAAATGACACCAGCAAAAGAATACAGTAATGCTCCAAAATCAGACTCCATGGAATAGGGAATCCTTGAAATGTCTGAAAAAGAATTCCATGCAATGATCTTAAGAAAACTTGAAGAAATAAAGGAAGACTAAATTAGAGAACACAATGAAACAAGAAAAAATATCCACAATATGAAGGAAGAAATCTACAAAGAAGTAAATACCTTTAAAAAAGGGAGTAGCAGAACTTCTAGAAAGGAAAGATTCACTCAATGAAATAAAAAACACAACAAAGAGCTTGAGCAACAGGGTAGAAGCAAGCAGAAGAAAGAATTTCAGAGCTTGAGGATGGCCTTTTTTAAATAACTCAGGCAGACTAAAAAAGGAAAAAAGAATTTAAAATAATGAGGAAAATCTAAGATAGATAGCAGACAACCTCAAGCACTCTAACATTTGAATCATGGGTATTCCTGAAGGGGACGAGAAAAGAAAAGCATTGAAAACCTATTCAAGGAAATAGTAACAGAAAACTTCCCAGGTGTAAGGCAAGATACAGACCTTCAGATCCAGGAATCTCAAAGGTCCCCAAACACATACAATCCAAAAAGATCCTCCCCAAAACACATTATAGTTAAATTTACAACGATAAAGATAAGAGAATTCTACAAAGATAAAGAGAGAATTCTACAAGCAGCAAGAGAAAAGCATCAGGTCACTTACAGGGGAACCCCCATTAAACTAACAGCAGACTTCTCAACTGGAACCCTACAAGCCAGAAGAAATTGGAATGACATATTCAAAATAGAAAAGAAAAAAATTGCCAGCCAACAATTCTTTACCCAGCAAGGCTCACCTTCAGAAATGAGGGAGAAATAGTGTACTTCTCAGACAAAAAAAAAGTTGTGGGAGTTCACCACCACACGACCAGCCCTGCCAGAAATTCCCAAGGGAATCATTCATCCAGAATCTGAATAATGGTGACCACTATTACAATACCCAACAAAGACCAAAACCCACCATTAAAACAAAAATGTCAGCAAGAAAGAGAAAGAAGCTAAATTGTCCCACCTTAAATACCCAACTAACATTGAAGCAGAGAAATAATGAGCAAAAGATATCTAAACAAGAAGCAATTAAACAACAGGAATTAAGCAACACTTGTCAATAACTACCCTAAATGTGAATGGATTAAACTCCCCATTCAAAAGACATAGACTGACTGATTGGAATAAAAGGCTAGACTCAAGTATGTGCTGACTTCAAGAGAGCCACCTCAGGGCCGGCCCGGTGGCGCACTGGAGAGTCCGCCGCTTGGGAGCGCGGCGGTGCTCCCGCTGAGGGTTCGGATCCCATGTGGAGACCGGTTCCCACTCACTGGCTGAGCGCGGTGTGGGCGTAACACCGAGGGTTGCAATCCCGTTGCTAGTCGCAGTACGGGCGCGACACCGAGGGTTGCGATCCCATTACCGGTCAGTAAAAAAGACAAAAAGGAAAAAAAAAAAGAGAGAGCCACCTCACCTGTAGAGACATACATAGACTAAAAGTGAAGGGATGGAAAAAGATATATCGTGCAAATGGAAACCAAAAACGAGCAGGAGTAACCATTCTTATATCAGCCAAAATAGACTTTAAATAAAAAAAACATAAAAAGAGACAAAGAAGGCCACTATGTACTGATAAAGGGATATATCCAGCTAGAAAACAAAACAATCATAAACATGTATGCACCCAATACCGGAGCATCCAGATATGTAAAGCAAACACTCTTAGATCTAAAGAAAGAAATAGGGGCCGGCCCGGTGGCGCACTGCGATAGTGCGCCGCTTGGGAAGCGCGGTGGCGCTCCCGCCGAGGGTTCGGATCC